>NC_092255.1:12726133-12823633 GCF_036320965.1 Panulirus ornatus
ATTGTCCTCAAATATCTCATTTCCAGCACATCCATCCTCCTACGCACAACTCTATCCATAGCCCACGCCTCGCAACCATACAACATTGTTGGAACCACTATTCCTTCAAACATACCCATTTTTGCTTTCCGAGATAATGTTCTCGACTTCCACACATTCTTCAAGGCTCCCAGAATTTTCGCCCCCTCCCCCACCCTATGATCCACTTCCGCTTCCATGGTTCCATCCGCTGCCAGATCCACTCCCAGATATCTAAAACACTTCACTTCCTCCAGTTTTTCTCCATTCAAACTCACCTCCCAATTGACTTGACCCTCAACCCTACTGTACCTAATAGCCTTGCTCTTATTCACATTTACTCTTAACTTTCTTCTTTCACACACTTTATATATATATATATATATATATATATATATATATATATATATATATATATATATATATATATATATATATATATGTATATATATATATATATATTTTTTTTTTTTTTTTTTTTTTTTTTTTTTCATACTATCCGCCATTTCCCGCGACAGCGAGGTAGCGTTAAGAACAGAGGACTGGGCCTTTGAGGAAATATCCTCACCTGGCCCTCTTCTCTGTTCCTTCTTTTGGAAAATTAAAAAAAAGAAAAAAAAAACGAGAGGGGAGGATTTCCAGCCCCCCGCTCCCTTCCCTTTTAGTCGCCTTCTACGACACGCAGGGAATACGTGGGAAGTATTCTTTCTCCCCTATCCCCAGGGATAATATATATATATATATATATATATATATATATATATATATATATATATATATATATATATATATATATATATATATATATATATATAAATAGCGTGGTTGAGAGAGCAGAAGAGGGTGTTTTGAAATGGTTTGGGCACATGGAGAGAATGAGTGAGGAAAGATTGACCAAGAGGATATATGTGTCGGAGGTGGAGGGAACGAGGAGAAGTGGGAGACCAAATTGGAGGTGGAAAGATGGAGTGAAAAAGATTTTGTGTGATCGGGGCCTGAACATGCAGGAGGGTGAAAGGAGGGCAAGGAATAGAGTGAATTGGATCGATGTGGTATACCGGGGTTGACGTGCTGTCAGTGGATTGAATCAGGGCATGTGAAGCGTCTGGGGTAAACCATGAAAAGCTGTGTAGGTATGTATATTTGCGTGTGTGGACGTGTATGTATATACATGTGTATGGGAGTGGGTTGGGCCATTTCTTTCGTCTGTTTCCTTGCGCTACCTCGCAAACGCGGGAGACAGCGACAAAGCAAAAAAAAAAAAAAAAATATATATTATTGTATGTGTATGTGTATATATATATATATATATATATATATATATATATATATATATATATATATATATATATATATATATATATATATATGTACATATATATATATATATATATATATATATATATATATATATATATATATATATATATATATATATATATATATATATATACACATACACATACAATAATATATATTTTTTTTTTTTTTTTGCTTTGTCGCTGTCTCCCGCGTTTGCGAGGTAGCGCAAGGAAACAGACGAAAGAAATGGCCCAACCCACCCCCATACACATGCCTTGATTCAATCCACTGACAGCACGTCAACCCCGGTATACCACATCGCTCCAATTCACTCTATTCTTTGCCCTCCTTTCACCCTCCTGCATGTTCAGGCCCCGATCACACAAAATCTTTTTCACTCCATCTTTCCACCTCCAATTTGGTCTCCCTCTTCTCCTCGTTCCCTCCACCTCCGACACATATATCCTCTTGGTCAATCTTTCCTCACTCATTCTCTCCATGTGACCAAACCATTTCAAAACATCCTCTTCTGCTCTCTCAACCACGCTCTTTTTATTTCCACACATCTCTCTTACCCTTACGTTACTTACTCGATCAAACCACCTCACACCACACATTGTCCTCAAACATCTCATTTCCAGCACATCCATCCTCCTGTGCACAACTCTATCCATAGTCCAAGCCTCGCAACCATACAACATTGTTGGAACCACTATTCCTTCAAACATACCCATTTTTGCTTTCCGAGATAATGTTCTCGACTTCCACACATTCTTCAAGGCTCCCAGAATTTTCGCCCCCTCCCCCACCCTATGATCCACTTCCGCTTCCATGGTTCCATCCGCTGCCAGCTCCACTCCCAGATATCTAAAACACTTCACTTCCTCCAGTCTCCATTCAAACTCACCTCCCAATTGAATTGACCCTCAACCCTACTGTACCTAATAACCTTGCTCTTATTCACATTTACTCTTAACTTTCTTCTTTCACACACTTTACCAAACTCAGTCACCAGCTTCTGCAGTTTCTCACATGAATCAACCACCAGCGCTGTATCATCAGCGAACAACAACTGACTCACTTCCCAAGCTCTCTCATCCCCAACAGACTTCATACTTGCCCCTCTTTCCAAAACTCTTGCATTCACCTCCCTAACAACCCCATCCATAAACAAATTAAACAACCATGGAGACATCACACACCCCTGCCGCAAACCTACATTCACTGAGAACCAATCACTTTCCTCTCTTCCTACACGTACACATGCCTTACATCCTCGATAAAAACTTTTCACTGCTTCTAACAACTTGCCTCCCACACCATATATTCTTAATACCTTCCACAGAGCATATCTATCAACTCTATCATATGCCTTCTCCAAATCCATAAATGCTACATACAAATCCATTTGCTTTTCTAAGTATTTCTCACATACATTCTTCAAAGCAAACACCTGATCCACACATCCTCTACCACTTCTGAAACCACACTGCTCTTCCCCAATCTGATGCTCTGTACATGCCTTCACCCTCTCAATCAATACCCTCCCATATAATTTGCCAGGAATACTCAACTAACTTATACCTCTGTAATTTGAGCACTCACTCTTATCCCCTTTGCCTTTGTACAATGGCACTATGCACGCATTCCGCCAATCCTCAGGCACCTCACCATGAGTCATACATACATTAAATAACCTTACCAACCAGTCAACAATACAGTCACCCCCTTTTTTAATAAATTCCACTGCAATACCATCCAAACCTGCTGCCTTGCCGGCTTTCATCTTCCGCAAAGCTTTTACTACCTCTTCTCTGTTTACCAACTCATTTTCCCTAACCCTCGCACTTTGCACACCACCTCGACCAAAACACCCTATATCTGCCACTCTATCATCAAACACATTCAACAAACCTTCAAAATACTCACTCCATCTCCTTCTCACATCACCACTACTTGTTATCACCTGACCATTTGCGCCCTTCACTGAAGTTCCCATTTGCTCCGTTGTCTTACGCACTTTATTTACCTCCTTCCAGAACATCATTTTATTCTCCCTAAAATTTAATGATACTCTCTCACCCCAACTCTCATTTGCCCTTTTTTTCACCTCTTGCATCTTTCTCTTGACCTCCTGTCTCTTTCTTTTATACATCTCCCACTCAATTGCATTTTTTCCCTGCAAAAATCGTCCAAATGCCTCTCTCTTCTCTTTCACTAATACTCTTACTTCTTCATCCCACCACTCACTACCCTTTCTAATCAACCCACCTCCCACTCTTCTCATGCCATAAGCATCTTTTGCGCAATCCATCACTGATTCTCTAAATACATCCCATTCCTCCCCCACTCCCCTTACTTCCATTGTTCTCACCTTTTTCCATTCTGTACTCAGTCTCTCCTGGTACTTCCTCACACAAGTCTCCTTCCCAAGCTCACTTACTCTCACCACCCTCTTCACCCCAACATTCACTCTTCTTTTCTGAAAACCCATACAAATCTTCACCTTTGCCTCCACAAGATAATGATCTGACATCCCTCCAGTTGCACCTCTCAGCACATTAACATCCAAAAGTCTCTCTTTCGCGCGCCTGTCAATTAACACGTAATCTAATAACGCTCTCTGGCCATCTCTCCTACTTACATAAGTATACTTATGTATATCTCGCTTTTTAAACCAGGTATTCCCAATCATCAGTCCTTTTTCAGCACATAAATCTACAAGCTCTTCACCATTTCCATTTACAACACTGAACACCCCATGTATACCAATTATTCCCTCAACTGCCACATTACTCACCTTTACATTCAAATCACTCAACACTATAACCCGGTGTCGTGCATCAAAACCAGTAACACACTCATTCAGCTGCTCCCAAAACACTTGCCTCTCATGATCTTTCTTCTCATGCCCAGGTGCATATGCACCAATAATCACCCATCTCTCTCCATCAACTTTCAGTTTTACCCATATTAATCGAGAATTTACTTTCTTACATTCTATCACATACTTCAACAACTCCTGTTTCAGGAGTACTGCTTCTCCTTCCCTTGCTCTTGTCCTCTCACTAACCCCTGACTTTACTCCCAAGACATTCCCAAACCACTCTTCCCCTTTACCCTTGAGCTTCGTTTCACTCAGAGCCAAAACATCCAGGTTCCTTTCCTCAAACATACTACCTATCTCTCCTTTTTACACATCTTGGTTACATCCACACACATTTAGGCACCCCAATCTGAGCCTTCGAGGAGGATGAGCACTCCCCGCGTGACTCCTTCTTCTGTTTCCCATTTTAGAAAGTTAAAAAAATACAAGGAGGGGAGGATTTCTGGCCCCCCGCTCCCGTCCCCTCTAGTCGCTTTCTACGACACGCGAGGAATGCGTGGGAAGTATTCTTTCACTCCAGGGATATATATATATATATATATATATATATATATATATATATATATATATATATATATATATATATATATATATATATATATATATATGAGAGTTGAGGTGAGAGAGTATCATTAAATTTTAGGGAGAATAAAAAGATGTTCTGGAAGGAGGTAAATAAAGTGCGTAAGACAAGGGAGCAAATGGGAACTTCAGTGAAGGGCGCAAATGGGGAGGTGATAACAAGTAGTGGTGATGTGAGAAGGAGATGGAGTGAGTATTTTGAAGGTTTGCTGAATGTGTTTGATGATAGAGTGGCAGATATAGGGCGTTTTGGTCGAGGTGGTGTGCAAAGTGAGAGGGTTAGGGAAAATGATTTGGTAAACAGAGAAGAGGTAGTGAAAGCTTTGCGGAAGATGAAAGCCGGCAAGGCAGCAGGTTTGGATGGTATTGGAGTGGAATTTATTAAAAAAGGGGTGACTGTATTGTTGACTGGTTGGTAAGGTTATTTAATGTATGTATGACTCATGGTGAGGTGCCTGAGGATTGGCGGAATGCGTGCATAGTGCCATTGTACAAAGGCAAAGGGGATAAGAGTGAGTGCTCAAATTACAGAGGTATAAGTTTGTTGAGTATTCCTGGTAAATTATATGGGAGGGTATTGATTGAGAGGGTGAAGGCATGTACAGAGCATCAGATTGGGGAAGACCAGTGTTGTTTCAGAAGTGGTAGAGGATGTGTGGATCAGGTGTTTGCTTTGAAGAATGTATGTGAGAAATACTTAGAAAAGCAAATGGATTTGTATGTAGCATTTATGGATTTGGAGAAGGCATATGATAGAGTTGATAGATATGCTCTGTGGAAGGTATTAAGAATATATGGTGTGGGAGGCAAGTTGTTAGAAGCAGTGAAAAGTTTTTATCGAGGATGTAAGGCATGTGTACGTGTAGGAAGAGAGGAAAGTGATTGGTTCTCAGTGAATGTAGGTTTGCGGCAGGGGTATGTGATGTCTCAATGGTTGTTTAATTTGTTTATGGATGGGGTTGTTAGGGAGGTGAATGCAAGAGTTTTGGAAAGAGGGGCAAGTATGAAGTCTGTTGGGGATGAGAGAGCTTGGGAAGTGAGTCAGTTGTTGTTCGCTGATGATACAGCGCTGGTGGTTGATTCATGTGAGAAACTGCAGAAGCTGGTGACTGAGTTTGGTAAAGTGTGTGAAAGAAGAAAGTTAAGAGTAAATGTGAATAAGAGCAAGGTTATTAGGTACAGTAGGGTTGAGGGTCAAGTCAATTGGGAGGTGTGTTTGAATGGAGAAAAACTGGAGGAAGTGAAGTGTTTTAGATATCTGGGAGTGGAGCTGGCAGCGGATGGAACCATGGAAGCGGAAGTGGATCATAGGGTGGGGGAGGGGGCGAAAATTCTGGGAGCCTTGAAGAATGTGTGGAAGTCGAGAACATTATCTCGGAAAGCAAAAATGGGTATGTTTGAAGGAATAGTGGTTCCAACAATATTGTATGGTTGCGAGGCGTGGGCTATGGATAGAGTTGTGCGCAGGAGGATGGATGTGCTGGAAATGAGATGTTTGAGGACAATGTGTGGTGTGAGGTGGTTTGATCGAGTAAGTAACGTAAGGGTAAGAGAGATGTGTGGAAATAAAAAGAGCGTGGTTGAGAGAGCAGAAGAGGGTGTTTTGAAATGGTTTGGGCACATGGAGAGAATGAGTGAGGAAAGATTGACCAAGAGGATATATGTGTCGGAGGTGGAGGGAACGAGGAGAAGAGGTAGACCAAATTGGAGGTGGAAAGATGGAGTGAAAAAGATTTTGTGTGATCGGGGCCTGAACATGCAAGAGTGTGAAAGGAGGGCAAGGAATAGAGTGAATTGGAGCAATGTGGTATACCGGGGTTAACGTGCTGTCAGTGGATTGAATCAAGGCATGTGAAGCATCTGGGGTAAACCATGGAAAGCTGTGTAGGTATGTATATTTGCGTGTGTGGACGTATGTATATACATGTGTATGTGGGTGGGTTGGGCCATTTCTTTCGTCTGTATCCTTGCGCTACCTCGCAAATGCGGGAGACAGCGACAAAGCAAAAAAATATATATATATATATATACATATATATATATTATCCCTGGGGATAGGGGATTAAGAATACTTCCCACGTATTCCCTGCGTGTCGTAGAAGGCGACTAAAAGGGGAGGGAGCGGGGGGCTGGAAAGCCTCCCCTCTCGTTTTTTTTTTTTTTTTTAATTTTCCAAAAGAAGGAACAGAGGGGGCCAGGTGAGGATATTCCAAAAAAGGCCCAGTCCTCTGTTCTTAACGCTACCTCGCTAACGCGGGAAATGGCAAATAGTTTAAAAGAAACAAAAAAAAAATATATATATATATATATATATATATATGTATATATATATATATATATATATATATATATATATATATATATATATATATATATATGTATCATTATACATATATATATATATATATGTATATATATATATATGTATCATTAAATTTTATGGAGAATAAAAAGATGTTTTGGAAGGAGGTAAATAAAGTGCGTAAGACAAGGGAGCAAATGGGAACTTCAGTGAAGGGCGCAAATGGGGAGGTGATAACAAGTAGTGGTGATGTGAGAAGGAGATGGAGTGAGTATTTTGAAGGTTTGTTGAATGTGTTTGATGATAGAGTGGCAGATATAGGGTGTTTTGGTCGAGGTGGTGTGCAAAGTGAGAGGGTTAGGGAAAATGATTTGGTAAACAGAGAAGAGGTAGTAAAAGCTTTGCGGAAGATGAAAGCCGGCAAGGCAGCAGGATTGGATGGTATTGCAGTGGAATTTATTAAAAAAGGGGGTGACTGTATTATTGATTGGTTGGTAAGGTTATTTAATGTATGCATGACTCATGGTGAGGTGCCTGAGGATTGGCGGAATGCGTGCATAGTGCCATTGTACAAAGGCAAAGGGGATAAGAGTGAGTGCTCAAATTACAGAGGTATAAGTTTGTTGAGTATTCCTGGTAAATTATATGGGAGGGTATTGATTGAGAGGGTGAAGGCATGTACAGAGCATCAGATTGGGGAAGAGCAGTGTGGTTTCAGCAGTGGTGGAGGATGTGTGGATCAGGTGTTTGCTTTGAAGAATGTATGTGAGAAGTACTTAGAAAAGCAAATGGATTTGTATGTAGCATTTATGGATCTGGAGAAGGCATATGATAGAGTTGATAGAGATGCTCTGTGGAAGGTATTAAGAATATATGGTGTGGGAGGCAAGTTGTTAGAAGCAGTGAAAAGTTTTTATAGAGGATGTAAGGCATGTGTACGTGTAGGAAGAGAGGAAAGTGAATGGTTCTCAGTGAATGTAGGTTTGCGGCAGGGGTATGTGATGTCTCCATGGTTGTTTAATTTGTTTATGGATGGGGTTGTTAGGGAGGTGAATGCAAGAGTTTTGGAAAGAGGGGCAAGTATGAAGTCTGTTGGGGATGAGAGAGCTTGGGAAGTGAGTCAGTTGTTGTTCGCTGATGATACGGCGCTGGTGGCTGATTCATGTGAGAAATTGCAGAAGCTGGTGACTGAGTTTGGTAAAGTGTGTGAAGGAAGAAAGTTAAGAGTAAGTGTGAATAAGAGCAAGGTTATTAGGTACAGTAGGGTTGAGGGTCAAGTCAATTGGGAGGTAAGTTTGAATGGAGCAAAACTGGAGGAAGTAAAGTGTTTTAGATATCTGGGAGTGGATCTGGCAGCGGATGGAACCATGGAAGCGGAAGTGGATCATGGGGTGGGGGAGGGGGCGAAAATCCTGGGAGCCTTGAAGAATGTTTGGAAGTCGAGAACATTATCTCGGAAAGCAAAAATGGGTATGTTTGAAGGAATAGTGGTTCCAACAATGTTGTATGGTTGCGAGGCGTGGGCTATGGATAGAGTTGTGCGCAGGAGGATGGATGTGCTGGAAATGAGATGATTGAGGACAATGTGTGGTGTGAGGTGGTTTGATCGAGTAAGTAACGTAAGGGTAAGAGAGATGTGTGGAAATAAAAAGAGCGTGGTTGAGAAAGCAGAAGAGGGTGTTTTGAAATGGTTTGGGCACATGGAGAGAATGAGCGAGGAAAGATTGACCAAGAGGATATATGTGTCGGAGGTGGAGGGAACGAGGAGAAGTGGGAGACCAAATTGGAGGTGGAAAGATGGAGTGAAAAAGATTTTGTGTGATCGGGGCCTGAACATGCAGGAGGGTGAAAGGAGGGCAAGGAATAGAGTGAATTGGATCGATGTGGTATACCGGGACTGACGTGCTGTCAGTGGATTGAATCAGGGCATGTGAAGCGTCTGGGGTAAACCATGGAAAGCTGTGTAGGTATGTATATTTGCGTGTGTGGACGTGTATGTATATGCATGTGTATGGGGGTGGGTTGGGCCATTTCTTTCGTCTGTTTCCTTGCGCTACCTCGCAAACGCGGGAGACAGCGACAAAGCAAAAAAAAAAAAAAAAAAAAAATATATATATATATATATATATATATATATATATATATATATATATATATATATATTATTTTTTTTTTTATCATACTTTGTCGCTGTCTCCCGCGTTTGCGAGGTAGCGCAAGGAAACAGACGAAAGAAATGGCCCCCCCCCCATACACATGTATATACATACGTCCACACACGCAAATATACATGCCTACACAGCTTTCCATGGTTTACCCCAGACGCTTCACATGCCTTGATTCAATCCACTGACAGCACGTCAACCCCGGTATACCACATCGCTCCAATTCACTCTATTCCTTGCCCTCCTTTCACCCTCCTGCATGTTCAGGCCCCGATCACACAAAATCTTTTTCACTCCATCTTTCCACCTCCAATTTGGTCTCCCTCTTCTCCTCGTTCCCTCCACCTCCGACACATATATCCTCTTGGTCAATCTTTCCTCACTCATTCTCTCCATGTGCCCGAACCACTTCAAAACACCCTCTTCTGCTCTCTCAACCACGCTCTTTTTATTTCCACACATCTCTCTTACCCTTACGTTACTCACTCGATCAAACCACCTCACACCACACATTGTCCTCAAACATCTCATTTCCAGCACATCCATCCTCCTGCGCACAACTCTATCCATAGCCCACGCCTCGCAACCATACAACATTGTTGGAACCACTATTCCTTCAAACATACCCATTTTTGCTTTCCGAGATAATGTTCTCGACTTCCACACATTCTTCAAGGCCCCCAGAATTTTCGCCCCCTCCCCCACCCTATGATCCACTTCCGCTTCCATGGTTCCATCCGCTGCTAGATCCACTCCCAGATATCTAAAACACTTCACTTCCCCCAGTTTTTCTCCATTCAAACTAACCTCCCAATTGACTTGACCCTCAACCCTACTGTACCTAATAACCTTGCTCTTATTCACATTTACTCTTAACTTTCTTCTTCCACACACTTTACCAAACTCAGTCACCAGCTTCTGCAGTTTCTCACATGAATCAGCCACCAGCGCTGTATCATCAGCGAAGAACAACTGACTCACTTCCCAAGCTCTCTCATCCCCAACAGACTTCATACTTGCCCCTCTTTCCAAAACTCTTGCATTTACCTCCCTAACAACCCCATCCATAAACAAATTAAACAACCATGGAGACATCACATACCCCTGCCGCAAACCTACATTCACTGAGAACCAATCACTTTCCTCTCTTCCTACACGTACACATGCCTTACATCCTCGATAAAAACTTTTCACTGCTTCTAACAACTTTCCTCCCACACCATATATTCTTAATACCTTCCACAGAGCATCTCTATCAACTCTATCATATGCCTTCTCCAAATCCATAAATGCTACATACAACTCCATTTGCTTTTCTAAGTATTTCTCACATACATTCTTCAAAGCAAACACCTGATCGAGACATCCTCTACCACTTCTGAAACCACACTGCTCTTCCCCAATCTGATGCTCTGTACATGCCTTCACCCTCTCAATCAATACCCTCCCATATAATTTACCAGGAATACTCAACAAACTTATACCTCTGTAATTTGAGCACTCACTCTTATCCCCTTTGCCTTTGTACAATGGCACTATGCACGCATTCCGCCAATCCTCAGGCACCTCACCATGAGTCATACATACATTAAATAACCTTACCAACCAGTCAACAATACAGTTACCCCCTTTTTTAATAAATTCCACTGCAGTACCATCCAAACCTGCTGCCTTGCCGGCTTTCATTTTCCGCAAAGCTTTTACTACCTCTTCTCTGTTTACCAAATCATTTTCCCTAACCCTCTCACTTTGCACACCACCTCGACCAAAACACCCTATATCTGCCACTCTATCATCAAACACATTCAACAAACCTTCAAAATACTCACTCCATCTCCTCACATCACCACTACTTGTTATCACCTCCCCATTTGCGCCCTTCACTGAAGTTCCCATTTGCTCCCTTGTCTTACGCACTTTATTTACCTCCTTCTAGAACATCTTTTTATTCTCCCTAAAATTTAATGATACTCTCTCACCCCAACTCTCATTTGGCCTCTTTTTCACCTCTTGTACCTTTCTCTTGACCTCCTGTCTCTTTCTTTTATACATCTCCCACTCAATTGCATTTTTTCCCTGCAAAAATCGTCCAAATGCCTCTCTCTTCTCTTTCACTAATAATCTTACTTCTTCATCCCACCAGTCACTACCCTTTCTAATCAACCCACCTCGCACTCTTCTCATGCCACAAGCATCTTTTGCGCAATCCATCACTGATTCCCTAAATACATCCCATCCTCCCTCACTCCCCTTACTTCCATTGTTCTCACCTTTTTCCATTCTGTACTCAGTCTTTCCTGGGACTTCCTCACACAAGTCTCCTTCCCAAGCTCACTTACTCTCACCACCAGTTAATGTAGGTTTGCGGCAGGGGTGTGTGATGTCTCCATGGTTGTTTAATTTCTTTATGGATGGGGTTGTTAGGGAGGTGAATGCAAGAGTTTTGGAAAGCGGGGCAAGTATGAAGTCTGTTATGGATGAGAGAGCTTGGGAAGTGAGTCAGTTGTTGTTCGCTGATGATACAGCGCTGATAACTGATTCATGTGAGAAACTGCAGAAGCTGGTGACTTAGTTTGGTAAAGTGTGTGAAAGAAGAAAGTTAAGAGTAAATGTGAATAAGAGCAAGGTTATTAGGTACAGTAGGGTTGAGGGTCAAGTCAGTTGGGAGGTAAGTTTGAATGGAGCAAAACTGGAGGAAGTGAAGTGTTTTAGATATCTGGGAGTGGATCTGGCAGTGGATGGAACCATGGAAGCGGAAGTGAATCATAGGGTGGGGGAGGGGGCGAAAATCCTGGGAGCCTTGAAGAATGTGTGGAAGTCGAGAACATTATCTCGGAAAGCAAAAATGGGTATGTTTGAAGGAATAGTGGTTCCAACAATATTGTATGGTTGCGAGGTGTGGGCTATGGATAGAGTCGTGCGCAGGAGGGTTGATGTGCTGGAAATGAGATGTTTGAGGACAATGTGTGGTGTGAGGTGGTTTGATCGAGTAAGTAATGTAAGGGTAAGAGAAATGTGTGGAAATAAAAAGAGCGTTGTTGAGAGAGCAGAAGAGGGAGTTTTGAAATGGTTTGTTCACATGGAGAGAATGAGTGAGGAAAGATTGACCAAGAGGATATATGTGTCGGAGGTGGAGGGAACGAGGAGAAGTGGGAGACCAAATTGGAGGTGGAAAGATATATATATGCGAATGACATCCAGGGTCACGGCGCCTTAAACAGAAAAGAAAACTCTTTCCCGGTCCACCGCCGGCGTACGCGAGCTGTACCTACCCTCGCGTTTTCAAGAACCGACCCCTATCCCTGGGGATAGGGGTGAAAGAATACTTCCCACGTATTCCTCGCGTGTCGTAGAAAGCGACTACAGGGGACGGGAGCGGGGGGCCAGAAATCCTCCCCTCCTTGTATAAACTTTCTAAAATGGGAAACAGTAGAAGGAGTCACGCGGGGAGTGCTCATCCTCCTCGAAGGCTCAGAGTGGGGTGCCTAAATGTGTGTGGATGTAACCAAGATGTGAAAAAAGGAGAGATAGGTAGTATGTTTGAGGAAAGGAACCTGGATGTTTTGGCTCTGAGTGAAACGAAGCTCAAGGGTAAAGGGGAAGAGTGGTTTGGGAATGTCTGGTGAGTAAAGTCAGGGGTTAGTGAGAGGACAAGAGCAAGCGAAGGAGTAGCAATACTCCTGAAACAGAAGTTGTGGGAGTATGTGATAGAATGTAAGAAAGTAAATTCTCGATTAATATGGGTAAAACTGAAAGTTTATGTAGAGAGGTGGGTGATTATTGGTGCATATGCACCTGGGCATGAGAAGAAAGATCATGAGAGGCAAGTGTTTTGGGAGCAGCTGAATGAGTGTGTTAGCGGTTTTGATGCACGAGACCGGGTTATAGTGATGGGTGATTTGAATGCAAAGGTGAGTAATGTGGCAGTTGAGGGAATAATTGGTATACATGGGGTGTTCAGTGTTGTAAATGGAAATGGTGAAGAGCTTGTAGATTTATGTGCTGAAAAAGGACTGATGATTGGGAATACCTGGTTTAAAAAGCGAGATATACATAAGTATACTTATGTAAGTAGGAGAGATGGCCAGAGAGCGTTATTGGATTACGTGTTAATTGACAGGCGTGGGAAAGAGAGACTTTTGGATGTTAATGTGCTGAGAGGTGCAACTGGAGGGATGTCTGATCATTATCTTGTAGAGGCTAAGGTGAAGATTTGTATGGGTTTTCAGAAAAGAAGAGTGAATGTTGGGGTGAAGAGGGTGGTGAGAGTAAGTGAGCTTGGGAAGGAGACCTGTGTGAGGAAGTACCAGGAGAGACTGAGTACAGAATGGAAAAAGGTGAGAACAATGGAAGTAAGAGAAGTGGGGGAGGAATGGGATGTATTTAGGGAATCAGTGATGGATTGCGCAAAAGGTGCTTGTGGCATGAGAAGAGTGGGAGGTGGGTTGATTAGAAAGGGTAGTGAGTGGTGGGATGAAGAAGTAAGAGTATTAGTGAAAGAGAAGAGAGAGGCATTTGGACGATTTTTGCAGGGAAAAAATGCAATTGAGTGGGAGATGTATAAAAGAAAGAGACAGGAGGTCAAGAGAAAGGTGCAAGAGGTGAAAAAAAGGGCAAATGAGAGTTGCGGTGAGAGAGTATCATTAAATTTTAGGGAGAATAAAAAGATGTTCTGGAAGGAGGTAAATAAAGTGCGTAAGACAAGGGAGCAAATGGGAACTTCAGTGAAGGGCGCAAATGGGGAGGTGATAACAAGTAGTGGTGATGTGAGAAGGAGATGGAGTGAGTATTTTGAAGGTTTGTTGAATGTGTTTGATGATAGAGTGGCAGATATAGGGTGTTTTGGTCGAGGTGGTGTGCAAAGTGAGAGGGTTAGGGAAAATGATTTGGTAAACAGAGAAGAGGTAGTGAAAGCTTTGCGGAAGATGAAAGCCGGCAAGGCAGCAGGTTTGGATGGTATTGCAGTGGAATTTATTAAAAAAGGGGGTGACTGTATTGTTGACTGGTTGGTAAGGTTATTTAATGTATGTATGACTCATGGTGAGGTGCCTGAGGATTGGCGGAATGCGTGCATAGTGCCATTGTACAAAGGCAAAGGGGATAAGAGTGAGTGCTCAAATTACAGAGGTATAAGTTTGTTGAGTATTCCTGGTAAATTATATGGGAGGGTATTGATTGAGAGGGTGAAGGCATGTACAGAGCATCAGATTGGGGAAGAGCAGTGTGGTTTCAGAAGTGGTAGAGGATGTGTGGATCAGGTGTTTGCTTTGAAGAATGTATGTGAGAAATACTTAGAAAAGCAAATGGATTTGTATGTAGCATTTATGGATCTGGAGAAGGCATATGATAGAGTTGATAGAGATGCTCTGTGGAAGGTATTAAGAATATATGGTGTGGGAGGAAAGTTGTTAGAAGCAGTGAAAAGTTTTTATCGAGGATGTAAGGCATGTGTACGTGTAGGAAGAGAGGAAAGTGATTGGTTCTCAGTGAATGTAGGTTTGCGGCAGGGGTGTGTGATGTCTCCATGGTTGTTTAATTTGTTTATGGATGGGGTTGTTAGGGAGGTAAATGCAAGAGTTTTGGAAAGAGGGGCAAGTATGAAGTCTGTTGGGGATGAGAGAGCTTGGGAAGTGAGTCAGTTGTTGTTCGCTGATGATACAGCGCTGGTGGCTGATTCATGTGAGAAACTGCAGAAGCTGGTGACTGAGTTTGGTAAAGTGTGTGGAAGAAGAAAGTTACGAGTAAATGTGAATAAGAGCAAGGTTATTAGGTACAGTAGGGTTGAGGGTCAAGTCAATTGGGAGGTGAGTTTGAATGGAGAAAAACTGGAGGAAGTGAAGTGTTTTAGATATCTGGGAGTGGATCTGGCAGCGGATGGAACCATGGAAGCGGAAGTGGATCATAGGGTGGGGGAGGGGGCGAAAATTCTGGGAGCCTTGAAGAATGTGTGGAAGTCGAGAACATTATCTCGGAAAGCAAAAATGGGTATGTTTGAAGGAATAGTGGTTCCAACAATGTTGTATGGTTGCGAGGCGTGGGCTATGGATAGAGTTGTGCGCAGGAGGATGGATGTGCTGGAAATGAGATGTTTGAGGACAATGTGTGGTGTGAGGTGGTTTGATCGAGTAAGTAACGTAAGGGTAAGAGAGATGTGTGGAAATAAAAAGAGCGTGGTTGAGAGAGCAGAAGAGGGTGTTTTGAAGTGGTTTGGGCACATGGAGAGAATGAGTGAGGAAAGATTGACCAAGAGGATATACGTGTCGGAGGTGGAGGGAACGAGGAGAAGAGGGAGACCAAATTGGAGGTGGAAAGATGGAGTGAAAAAGATTTTGTGTGATCGGGGCCTGAACATGCAGCAGGGTGAAAGGAGGGCAAGAATAGAGTGAATTGGAGCGATGTGGTATACCGGGGTTGACGCGCTGTCAGTGGATTGAATCAAGGCATGTGAAGCGTCTGGGGTAAACCATGGAAAGCTGTGTAGGTATGTATATTTGCGTGTGTGGACGTATGTATATACATGTGTATGGGGGGGGGGGTTGGGCCATTTCTTTCGTCTGTTTCCTTGCGCTACCTCGCAAACGCGGGAGACAGCGACAAAGTATAATAAATAAAAAAATGAAATATATATATATATATATATATATATATATATATATATATATATATATATATATATATATATATATATATATATATATATATACACGCCCATACATGCACTTATACATACATATACATATATACAAATGTACATATTCATAATTGCTTACTTTCATCCATTCCTGGCGCTACCCCGCCACACAGGAAGTAGTATCGCTATCCCACCGCTTCAGCGAGGTTGCGCCAGGAAAACAGACAGAAAAGGCCACATTCGCTCACACTCAGTCTCTAGTTGTCATGTATAATACACCGAAGGCACAGCAACCTATCCACATCCAGGCCCTACAAAACTTTCCAGACGCTTCATATGCCCTGTTTCAGTCCATTGACAGCAGGTCGCCTCCGGTATACCACATCGTTCCCACTCACTCTCTTCCTTGCACGCCTCTCACCCTCATGTATGTTCAGGCCCTGATTGCTCAAAATCCTTACACTCCATCCTTCCACCTCCAATTTGGTCTCTTGCCTCTCCTTGTTCCCTTCACCTCTGGCACATACATCCTCTTTGTCAATCTTTCCTCACTCATTCTCTCCATGTGTCCAAACCATTTCAGCACACCCTCTTATGCTCTCTCAACCACACTCTTTCTATTTCCACACATCTCTCTTACCCTTTCATTACTTACTCGATCGAACTGTATTTCCAAGACGTTTACCCTCCTCTGTATAACCCTATCTATAGCCCATGCCTCGCAACCATATAACATTGTTAGAACCACTATTCCTTCAAACATACCCATTTTTGCTCTCAGAGATGACGTCCTCTCCTTCCACACATTCTTCAACGCTCCCAGAACCTTCGCCCCCTCCCGCACCCTGTGACTCACTTCCGCTACCATGGTTCCATCCGCTGCCAAATCCACTCCCAGACATCTGAAACACTTCACTTCCTCCAGTTTTTCTCCATTCAAACTTACCTCCCAATTAACTTGTCCCTCAACCCTACTGAAGCTAATAACCTTGCTCTTATTTACATTTGCTCAACTTTCTCTTTTCACACAATTTTCCAAACTCAGTCACCAACATCTGCAATTTCTCACCCAAATCAGCCACCAGAGCTGTATCATCGGCGAACAACAACTGACTCACTTCCCAAGCCCTCTCATCCCCAACAGACTGCATGCTTGCCTCTCTTTCCAAAACTCTTGCATCTACCTCCCTAACCACCCCTTCAATAAACAAATCAAAAAACGATGGGGACGTCACACACCCCTGCCGCAAACCGACATTCACTAGGAACCAATCACTCTCCGCTCTTCCTACTCGTACACATGTCTTACATCCTTGGTAAATACTTTTCACTGCTTCTAGCAACTTACCTCTCACACCATATGCTCTTAACACCCTCCCCCCCTTCCGCAACGCAACGCATCTCTATCAACCCTGTCTATGCCTTCACCAGATCCATAACTACTACATACAAATTCATCTGTTTTTCTTAGTATTTCTTAAATATATTTCTTTAAAGTAAACACTTGAACCACACATCCTCTACCACTTCTGAAACCACACTGCTCCTCCCCACTCTGATGATCTGTACATGCCTTCACCCTCTCAATCAATACCCTTCCATGCAATTTCCCAGGAATACTCAACAAACGTATGCCTCTGTACTTTGAACACTCATCTTTATCCCCTTTGCCTTTGTACAATGGCACTATGCATGCATTCCGCCAATCCTCAGGCACTTCACCATGATCCATACATACATTGAACATCATTACCCATCAGTCAACAACATAGTCACCCCCTTCTTGAGAGATTTCACTGCAAAACCATCAAAACCCTCTGCCTTGCAAGATTTCATCTTCCGCAAAGTTTTCACTATATCTTCTCTGTTTACCAAATCATTCTCCCTGACCCTTTCATTTCGCACATCACCCCGACCAAAATACCTTGTATCTGCCACTCTATCATCAAAAACATTCAACTAATCTTTAAGATACTCACTCCATCTCCTCACTTCATCACTACCTGTTAATACTTCCCTATTTGCCCCCTTCACCGATGTTCCCATTTGTTCTCTTGTATTACGCACGTTATTTACCTCCTTGGAAAACATCTTTATGTTTTCCCTAAAATCTAATGATACCCTCTCATCCCAACTCTCATTTGCCCTCTTTTTCACCTCTTGCACTCTTCTCTTGACCTCCTGCCGGTTTCTTTTATACATGTCCCAATCATTTGCACTGCTTCCCTGCAAGTGTCGTCCAAACGCCTCTCTTTGATCTTTCACTAACTACCTTAGTTCTTCAACCCACCATTAACTACCCTTTCTAATCTTCCCACCTCCTACCTTTCTCATGCTACAGGCATCTTTTGCGCAAGCCAACACTGCTTTCTTAAATACATCCCATTCCTCCCCCTACTACCCTTACGTGATTTGCTCTCACCTTTTGCCATTCTTCACTCAATCTCTCCTGGTTTTTCCTCACATAAGTACACAGGTAGCAGGTGTATATAAGATGCAGATAAAACCACAAGGAAGCGGATTATTCTAATCCTTTGTAGATTTTAATCATTTCTGAATTCCAAACTAAACAGCCGACAGTGTGACCCTAGAAAGCATAAATATTGTTACGTTAGTTTCAAATGGTGTTTACCTTTGCCCTCACCAGTTTATCATGATAAATTACTCTTCCAAGATTCTTTAAGTTTTCAGCGTAAACTTGACAAGTACGAAACAAAAAACTTAAGTGGTCAGTCTGCAGGTTGATCACACACTGACGTTGATAACTGTGATCTTATGATCCATGAAGTTTACATTAAGCCATCCTCCTAGCTCACCTCTTCACTGTTTCGCTGAAACGATTCTCATTTTAGAGGTTTAGATATAAAAATACATTTCGATTGACCCCACAACTACGGATACTTGAGTCTATGATATACAC
Source organism: Panulirus ornatus (assembly GCF_036320965.1). Classification (NCBI taxonomy): domain Eukaryota; kingdom Metazoa; phylum Arthropoda; class Malacostraca; order Decapoda; family Palinuridae; genus Panulirus; species Panulirus ornatus. Next base: position 12,744,941 of record NC_092255.1, read on the forward strand.
ACTCGAGATTACAAAGCGAAGGTGGATCCTCGGCTTAAAGCTACATTCCCGCCGCGGGCCTGCCAGCCGCCACTCACAACCCAACGGTCAGCGTCGCTCCTCCCTCCCCACGCCACCAATCACAGCCTCGCACACGCACCACTCGCCATCAATTCTCACCGACCGAATGTCTAATCTACACCGTGTGGTTGAACCTCCACCCATGTGCTAATCCCTATGCTTATTTCATCCATTTCCGTGAAAACATTTGTTACTCTCTCCTTCCACGTCACTCACCCGCTCATTTACGCAGCCTAAACATATATCTGCTTCCCAAGTTGTACCTTTTTTCATGTGCTAAGTAGGAGATAATTATGTGTACTGCAATTCTCGAAGGTGAGACTAGATACCTGTAACCTATCTTACAATCAAGGTCTGAAATACACGTCTGTTCCTATTGGCTGTCCAGCTACTTTATGGTTTGCTCTTTCACTTGCTATGTCTTCTGTTACGAGGTTATCATTTCTGTCCATCTTGACCCCAGTGGTAATCATGTCTGCTTATAGTTTCTACTATATTTTTATTCGTATTTCGTATTCAATATCTTTATTTGTCAGACAAAACATTTCACTGATAGCATAGCTGAAGGGTACATGGCTTGAGGTAAGTGGAGGCAATTATAGAACGCACAGTGGATACAATAGCAAGGGGTAGGTGGAGGCAATTATACAGCGCACAGTGGATACAATAGCAAGGGGTAGGTGGAGGCAAGTATAGAACGTACAGTGGGTACAATAGCAAGGGGTAGGTGGAGGCAAGTATAGAACGCACAGTGGATACAATAGCAAGGGGTAGGTGGAGGCAAGTATAGAACGTACAGTGGATACAATAGCAGGGGGTAGGTGGAGGCAAGTATAGAACGTACAGTGGGTACAATAGCAGGGGGTAGGTGGAGGCAAGTATAGAACGTACAGTGGGTACAATAGCAGGGGGTAGGTGGAGGCAAGTATAGAACGTACAGTGGGTACAATAGCAGGGGGCAGGTGGAGGCAAGTATAGAACGTACAGTGGATACAATAGCAGGGGGTAGGTGGAGGCAAGTATAGAACGTACAGTGGGTACAATAGCAGGGCTGAGGTGGAGGCAAGTATAGAACGTACAGTGGGTACAATAGCAGGGGTTAGGTGGAGGCAATTATAGAACGTACAGTGGGTACAATAGCAGGGGGTCTATGGAGGCAAGTATAGAACGTACAGTGGGTACAATAGCAGGGGTAGATGGAGGCAAGTATAGAACGTACAGTGGGTACAATAGCAGGGGATAGGTGGAGGCAAGTATAGAACGTACAGTGGGTACAATAGCAGGAGGTCTATGGAGGCAAGTATAGAACGTACAGTGGGTACAATAGCAAGGGATCTATAGAGGCAAGTATAGAACGTACAGTGGGTACAATAGCAGGGGGTCTGTGGAGGCAAGTATAGAACGTACAGTGGGTACAATAGCAGGGGGTCTATGGAGGCAAGTATAGAACGTACAGTGGGTACAATAGCAGGGGGTCTATGGAGGCAAGTATAGAACGTACAGTGGGTACAATAGCAGGGGGTAGGTGGAGGCAAGTATAGAACGTACAGTGGGTACAATAGCAGGGGGTAGGTGGAGGCAAGTATAGAACGTACAGTGGGTACAATAGCAGGGGGTAGGTGGAGGCAAGTATAGAACGTACAGTGGGTACAATAGCAGGGGGTAGGTGGAGGCAAGTATAGAACGTACAGTGGGTACAATAGCAGGAGGTAGGTGGAGGCAAGTATAGAACGTACAGTGGGTACAATAGCAGGGGGTAGAGGGACCCAGGTATAGAGCGTACAGTGGGTACAACAGCAAATGTAAACCGTATAGTGAGTACAATATTGGCATCTGTTGAAAAATAAAATGCCATAAGTCCCATGTGCACTTTCGCGTGATAACATCAAAAGCGCACTTGGGAAATTATCGTGTTTCATTTTCCTAGTTGTTATCAGGATATATATATATATATATATATATATATATATATATATATATATATATATATATATATATATATATATATATATATATATATATATCCCTGGGGATAGGGGAGAAAGAATACTTCCCACGTATTCCTTGCGTGTCGTAGAAGGCGACTAAAAGGGGAGGGAGCGGGGGGCTGGAAATCCTCCCCTCTCGGTTTTTTTTTTTTTTTTTTAATTTTCCAAAAGAAGGAACAGAGAAGGGGGCCAGGTGAGGATATTCCCTCAAAGGCCCAGTCCTCTGTTCTTAACGCTACCTCGCTAATGCGGGAAATGGCGAATAGTATGAAAGAAATATATATATATATATATATATATATATATATATATATATATATATATATATATATATATATATATATATATATTATCATTATTGTTTTATTTTCATTATACTTGATCGCTGTTTCCCCCGTCAGCGAGGTAGCGCCACTGAAGTCGGTTCAAAGCCCCAATCTTTTCGTGCAAAGAGGTGAAAAAGAGGGCAAATGAGAGTTGGGGTGAGAGAGTAATTAAATTGTAGGGAGAATAAAAAGATGTTTTGGAAGGAGGTAAATAAAGTGCGTAAGACAAGGGAACAAATGGGAACATCAGTGAAGGGGGCTAATGGGGAGGTGATAACAAGTAGTGGTGATGTGAGAAGGAGATGGAGTGAATATATTGAAGGTTTGTTGGATGTGTTTGATGATAGAGTGACAGATATAGGGTGTTTTGGTCGAGGTGGTGTGCAAAGTGAGAGGGTTAGGGAGAATGACTTGGTAAACAGAGAAGAGGTAGTAAAAGCTTTGCGGAAGATGACAGCAGGCAAGGCAGCGGGTTTGGATGGTATTGCAGTGGAATTTATTAAAAAAGGGGATGACTGTATTGATGACTGGTTGGTAAGGTTATTTAATGTATGTATGACTCATGGTGAAGTGCCTGAGGTTTGGTGGAATGCTTGCAAAGTGCCATTGTACAAAGGCAAAGGGGATAAAGGTGAGTGCTCAAATCACAGAGGTATAAATTTGTTGAGTATTCCTGGGAAATTAATTATATCAGAGGGTATTGACTGAGAGGATGAAGGCATGCACAGAGCATCAGATTGGGGAACAGTAGTTTGGTTTCAGAAGTGGTAGAGGATGTGTGGATCAGGTGTTTGCTTTGAAGAATGTGAGAAATACTTAGAAAAGCAAATGGATTTGTATGTGGGATTTATGGACCTGGAGAAGGCATTTGGCAGAGTTGATAGAGATGCTCTGTGGAAGGTATTAAGAATATATGGTGTAGGAGGCATGTTGTTAGAAACAGTGAAGAGTTTTTATCAAGGATGTAAGGCATGTGTACGAGTAGGAAGAAAGGAAAGTGATTGGTTCTCAGTGAATGTCGGTTTGCGGCAGGGGTGTGTGATGTTTCCATGGTTGTTTAATTTGTTTATGATTGGGTTGTTAGGGAGGTGAATGCAAGAGTGTTGGAGAGAGGGGCAAATATGAAGTTTGTTGTGGACGAGAGAGATTGGGAAGCGAGTCAGTTGTTGTTCGCTGATGATACATCGCTGGTGGCTGATTCGGGTGAGAAACTGCAGAAGCTGGTGACTAAGTCTGGTAAAGTGTGTGAAAGAAGAAAGCTGAGAGTAAATGTGAACAAGAGCAAGGTTATTAGGTACAGTAGGGTTGAGGGACAAGTCAATTGGGAGGTAAGTTTGAATGGAGAAAAACTGTAGGAAGTGAAGTGTTTTAAATATCTGGGAGTGGATCTGGCAGCGGATAGAACCATGGAAGCGGAAGTGAATCATAGGGTGGGGGAGGGGGCGAAAGTTCTGGGAGCGTTGAAAAATGTGTGGAAGTCGAGAACGTTATCTTGGAAAGCAAAAATGGGTATGTTTGAAGGAATAGTGGTTCCGACAATATTATATCGTTGCGAGGTATGGGCTATAGATAGAGTTTTGCGGAGGAGGGTGGATGTGCTGGAAATGAGATGCTTGAGGACAATATGTGGTGTGAGTTGGTTTGATCGAATAAGTAATGAAAGGGTAAGAGAGATGTGTGGTAATGAAAAGAGTGTGGTTAAGAGAGCAGAAGAGGGTGTTTTGAAATGGTTTGGTCGGATGGAGAGAAAGAGTGAGGAAAGATTGACAAAGAGGATATATTTGTCAGAGGCGGAGGGAACGAGGAGAAGTGGGAGACCAAATTGGAGGGGGAAAGATGGAGTGAAAAAGATTTTGAGTGATCGGGGCCTGAACACGCAGGAGGGTGAAAGGCGTGCAAGGATTAGAGTGGATTGGAACGATGTGGTATACCGGGGTCGACGCGATGTCAATGGATTGAACCAGGGCATATATTCCTATGAGTCCACGGGGAAAATGAAACACGAAAATTTCCCAAGTGCACTTTCGTGTAATAATCACATCATCAGGGGAGACACAAGAGAGAAATATAACAGTTAGTTGATATACATCGAAGAGACAAAGCTAGGACGCCATTTGGTAAACATTTTTTTTTTTTTCCAAAAGAAGGAATAGAGGGGGCCAGGTGAGGATATTCCAAAAAAGGCCCAGTCCTCTGTTCTTAACGCTACCTCGCTAACATGGGTAATGGCGAATAGTTTAAAAGAAAGATATATATATGTATATATATATATATATATATATATATATATATATATATATATATATATATATATATATATATATATATATATCTTTTCTTTCATACTATTCGCCACTTTCCGCGTTAGCGAGGTAGCGTTAAGAACAGAGGACTGGACCTTTGAGGGAATATCCTCACCTGGCCCCTTTCTCTGTTCCTTCTTTTAGAAAAAAAAAAAGAGAGAGAGAGAATTTCCAGCCCCCGGCTCCCTTCCCTTTTAGTCGCCTTCTACGACACGCAGGGAATACGTGGGAAGTATTCTTTCTCCCCTATCCCCAGGGATAGCATATATATATATATATATATATATATATATATATATATATATATATATATATATATATATATATATATATTTCTTCTTTCTTTCACACGACTCGCCACCTCCCGCATTAGCGAGGTAGCGTTAAGAACAGAGGGCTGGGCCTTTGAGGGAATATCCTCACCTGGCCCCCTTCTCTGTTCCTTCTTTTGGAAAATTAAAAAGAAAAAAAACACGACAGGGGAGGATTTACAGCCCCCCGCTCCCTCCCCTTTTAGTCGCCTTGTACGACACGCAGGGAATACGTGGGAAGTATTCTTTCTCCCCTATCCCCAGGGATAATATATATATATATATATATATATATATATATATATATATATATATATATATATATATATATATATATATATATGAATACGGTGAGAAGTGTGGGTATGTATATGTGCGTTTGTGGACGTGTATGTATATACATGTGTTTGTGGATGGGTTGGGCCATTCTTTTGTCTGTTTCCTTGCGGTACCTTGGTAACGCGGGAGACAGCGACTAAGTATAATAATAAATAAATAGATATATGGGTAATAAGATGGTGCCCGTGCCATCTTAGCCAGCATAATAGAAATCAAAACAATGAGATCAGCAGACCTTTGAAAGAAATATGTGCTTTTAAATAGAATTATGATATTTTACTGGTGTTCTTTACACAAGAAAAGACATTTTTCACCGAAACAAAAAAGTTAATAATGCTGGAAAATTCTCCTCACGACACTACAGCCATGTCAACACATGTTCTGTTCGATTTACGGAGGACAAAATCATTCCACGAACTGCACAAGTCAAACTTAGTTTATCTATTGATCATTAATGCGCATTTTATTGTACGTTCAAAAAAAAAAAAATAAATGCTACCTAAGATCGTCAGGTAACGGTGCATATCCATTGGTTCGCATTGTAATCTCACGATTTTATCCTCGATGATCCTCATAAATGGAGTGTCTGTTGATATTGTCGTGTGTGAGTCGAGAGTTTCCTGCTGTCACGTTGATCGTTTACTTCAATTGAGAGTCCCTTTTCACAGTGGAAGACACTACAGGAGCACCCAAGAGGAGGACATCGCTTTTTCTTGAAGGAAGGTAAGTTTAAACGCGATATATGAAGAGATATGGACGGCGATAGCGTCTTTAATACCTAGGGAATCATAGCTATAAATACTGCTAGAATATAGTTAAGGAAAGATGATATCCATATATATATATATATATATATATATATATATATATATATATATATATATATATATATACATATATATTTTAGGAGGCCATGACTACGTAAAAAACAGAACTGTTCTTTAATGTTAGTAGACGACGTAATAAGTAGTTAGGCGACGTGAAATACTATTGTTGTAGGGGAGTCGTGGATACGTTGAACAAGGCAAGCGGAGGGAGGGCAAATGTGAGTGTATTGGAAAATCTAAAGGTAATTTTACAGTTTTCACCCGACAGAGATTTTAAGGTGAGCGTTTGTATACGTCCTGACCTAAAGTCTTCAAATATAACCTGCAGTGGTGCTCACTGGACGCCTGTACCTGCTTCTTAGAAAATAGATCTATGGATTGCATATAACAAAGTTCGTAAGTTATGTGGGGCATAAGCTGTAAAAATAGCAACTTGAGAAGTCATATGATACACCTAGAGTGTATAACGCGTTACACTCAAGCACGAGAGGTAGGCTTTGGTTAGGAAATAGTACTATGCGCTTAGTTGGCTCAGTTTATTCTTTTCTATAAAAGGAAAGGATTTACAGTATGAATTCTCTGTAATACTTTGATGGCGTGTCTAGGTATGAGCAGTGCTGCAGTTTTTTTTTTATGTGCTCATTGTAATTCCTGAGACTTTTTTCTCGAGTATCTTGAAAATTATAATAATTCCAGCTCTAATTCTACCCACTTAACTAGATCCACTTCCACCTCAGCAGCTGTTATACAGTAATTTGCTGTCTGGTGCTACTTAACAGGGAAGAGTAGACAACTCAAGAGTTTTCACTGATTTTTTGTCAATTAATCAAAGGGCAAAATTGATCAAATATGCGCCAAATTTGTAAATTACGTATATATTGTATCTGCACCGTACGATAGGTAAATTAGCAAACTCTTTTATTATCATATCGACCAAGCCTAATGTGGCCCAATCAGATCGGTTAGGGTAGGTTTTTGGTAAGGTTAGGTTAGATTAAGTTTTAGGTTAGTTCCGTTTTAGTTAGGTTAGGTCAGAACAATGTAAATGACTAAAATGCCCTGTAGAGGTAATCTCTGAGGAGAATATTATACCTTCCCTACGCAGCCCGGATCAGTTGGACCAACCCGCTAGTTTGTTGACATGGATATTAGCGATACAATTTGAGTCTATAAACTATCCATAGCATTTCATTATTGAAGTGTAACTAAAATATATTCCCAGCAGAGGTTATCAACCATCATTAACATGGAAAAATGTTTAGGATTCTCTTGAGTTTTCTCTAGTGCTTCCCGTTCCGCTTTTCTCTGCATTTAACAAAATATTGATCCAATCGTTCACGCTGTCATCAAGGAGCTTTGCACCACAAGGCACCATTGTCCTGCTCTTATCTTAGAGTAGTTTGTGATACTATATAATGAAATGTGTATTTACTTTGAAGTGTACATTAAACGTGTAATGTGACCAATTTCGTGCGTACAGGTGTTAAGGAACTGGTTACACCTTTTTATTATCATCATCGCATAAAACAGTACTTCCGAATATATTAATTCAGTGCAGGGCTTCTCTGTAGCGTGTTTATCACTCCATCCTCCGTTCTTCCTCAGAAAGGAATTATATCTTGCGTTATCGTATAGATGTATAAAAAGAGTCTCGTCAACCAAAGACTGACAACGTGATATAAATGGAACAAGAGCAGATCCTGTTATATCAAGGGGGAAAGTTTTCCACGCAGGTCTTTCGCTGAGGAAGTTTTCCAGCTTGTTACCTCCCCACAGTGGCCTCACGCCTGGCCTCAGCCGTGATGGACGCACGCCTGATCCACTCGTACAGACGTTCTGATTCGTATTTTTTTTTATCTTCCCTGACAAACGACTTAGATAAGGTGGAAGGTATATTTCAGACTCCGACAGACACATATAAAGTGTTTACAGGCCGTAGTGTGGGATGTGAATCACATGCTTAAGATACAAAGGAATACAAAGGAATTCAAACAGCAACAGACCATTGAGTCCCTTCGAGACTGTTCGTGATAGAGGAAGAGTGTGATATCAGTGTGATAAGAGTAGAAATACGTACGTCATCAAAATAGAAAAATGCTACAAATCTTTTCAGGTACCTAAAGAAGCGTAAATAATGTCAGTCGTGGATTAGAAGCGAAATATTTATCGCGTCTGTTCCTAATCGTATCTATGGTACTAGTCTCAACTACTATGATTGGTTAAATCGTTCCATATGTTAACAATCCTGTTGAAGAAAAAGTAACTCGTCTTATTCGAGGCCCACGAGTTTGTGAGAATTAACCCGCTCGTACGATAGAGATTGCTGAAGTCTTTGACGATTTTGAATGCCTGCATGTGAACATCCTTTAACCTTTCATTTCGTAGATTTAGATAGTTGACTAGGCTGTATCTTGGTAGCACACCTCTTTACTCTCTCCATTTTGTCTACGCCTTTCCTCAAGTAGAGTGATCAAACCCTGAACACATTATTCAAGTTGGGGACGCGGGAGTGCTACAATTTGTAAAGAGAAATTCAATAGCCATACCTAGAAATCCAAGAATTTTTGTTCTTTTTAACTGCTCCTTTGCAATGTTTACTTGGTTTTAGATCTTTTGAGATTATTACGCCCAAGCCTTTTTTTTTTTTTCACTCATTTAGCTTTTATAGTTCATGGGAATTTATGCTGTAACTTGCCTTTTCATTAACACCTTCGATACGTAAACTTAACGATATTAAAATTTCATTATCCACCTGTGATCCAAATCACTTTAACTTTTACCCCTTTGAAGCTGCAGACGTTCAAATTCTGTTGTAGATTTATTTGCCAATGTAGACATCTTACAATGCAGCCTATTCTCACTATCATAATATAAAAGAGGAACGGTCCTTGGATTGATGATCCACATGGTATACCACTTGTTACGTCTAACCATTCTGAGGTTTGATCATTAATCACTCACTACTCATTGTTTACGGCCAGTTCGGCCAGCTAACCATTTTCCTTAGCCGCCGAAGTTACAACCTATCTATATCATATGACTTTAGTTAATAACCTTTGATGTGGTACTTTATCGAATGCTTATTTAGATCTAGATAGATGACACATCAGCTGCATTACTTTCATTATGTTAGTTGATTATATCATTATATCAAACACATTTGTCAGACTTGAACAATGTCGTGGAAAATCATGTTGAGAGGCGTTTATTAGGTAGCGCACTTCTAAATGGTTGCAGTCATACCTCAAATGATGGTTACCTTTTGTGTACCAACTGCAGACGTTAAGCTAATTAGACGATACTTGTTGAGATATACTTTATATTGTGCATTTATATATGGTAAAGGCGTTACAGTAGGGTGAAAGGTTCTCCAGTTTAAACAGTGGGCCAAGCCCTCCTGAATATCGTTCTAGCGGTGATGCACCAGATTTCCACCGTTGAAATGATCAGATGAATACACGGATGTTGGAGAATACTGTGTTCTGTGGAAGGATTCGTAGATTGTATTAGATTTGTCCCTGTTCCTCCGCGTGAGTACGTAGGTTCATTAACTGCTGGTTAATGTGACCCTTGGAGACCCCGTTGTTTGCCTCCGATTAGTAGTAGTAATCACGTGGTAGTGTTTGTATTATGAGGTACGCCATAGCATAGCTTCCATACAGGTAGTATGGGTTCGAATCCTCCCCTCCTGTTGCACGAAACTATGTTAATGATTTTCGTTAAATATATATATATATATATATATATATATATATATATATATATATATATATATATATATATATATATATATATATATATTCCTGGGGATAGGGGGGAAAGAATACTTCCCACGCATTCCACGCGTGTCGAAGGTGACTAAAGGGGACGGGAGCGGGGGGCTAGAAACCCTCCCTTCCTTGTATTTTAACTTTCCAAAAAGGGAAAACAGAAGAAGGGGTCATACGGGGAGTGCTCATCCTCCTCGAAGGCTCAGACTGGAGTGTCTAAATGTGTGTGGATGTTATCAAAATGACAAAAAAGGACAGATGGGTAGTCTGTTTGAGGAAAGTAACCTGGATGCTTTGGCTCTGAATGAAAAGAAGCTCAAGGGTAAAGGGGAAGAGTGGCTTGGGAATGTCTTGGGAGTAAAGTCAGGGGTTGGTGAGAGAACAAGAGCAAAGGAAGGAGTAGCACTACTCCTGAAGCAGGAGTTGTGGGAGTATGTGATAGAGTGTAAGAAAGTAAACTTTAGATTGCTATGGGTAAAACTGAAAGTGGATGGAGAGACATGGGTGATGATTAAGGGGCCTATGCACCTGGTCATGGTGGAATTGTATGTAGCATTTATGGATCTAGAGAAGGCATATGATAGAGTTGATAGAGATGCTCTGTGGAAGGTATTAAGAGTGTATGGTGTGGGAGGTAAGTTGCTAGAAGCAGTCAAAAGTTTTTATCATGGATGTAGGGCATGTGAACGACTAGGAAGAGGGGAAAGTGATTGGTTCCCAGTGAATGTTGGTTTGCGGTAGGGGTGCGTTATGTCTCCATGGTTGTTTCAATTTTTTTATGGATGGGGTTGTTAGGGAGGTGAATGCAAGAGTTTTGGAAAGAGGGGCAAGTATGCAATATGTTGTGGATGAAAGGGCTTGGGAAGTGAGTTAGTTGTTGTTCGCTGATGATACAGCGATGGTGGCTGATTCGTGTGAGAAACTGCAGGAGCTGGTGACTGAGTTTGGTAAAGTGTGTGAAAGAAGAAAGCTGATAATAAATGTGAATAAGAGTAAGGTTATTAGGTTCAGTAAGGTTGAGGGAAAAGTTAATTTGGGGGTAAGTTTGAATATAGAAAACCTGGGCTAAGTGAAGTGTTTTAGATATCTGGGAGTGGATTTAGCAGCGGATGGAACGATGGAAACGAAAGTGAGCCACAGGGTGAGGGAGGGGTCGAAGGTTCTGTGAGCGTTGAAGAATGTGTGGAAGGCGAGAACGTTATCTCGGAAAGCAAAAATGGGTATGTTTGAAGGAATAGTGGTTTCAACAAGGTTATATGGTTGTGAGGTGTGTCGTATAGATAGGGTTGTGCGGAGGAGGGTGGATGTGTTGGAAATGAAATGTTTGAGGACAATATGTAGTGTGAGGTGGTTTGATCGTGTAAGTAATGAAAGGGTAAGAGAAATGTGTGGTAATAAAAAGAGTGTGGTTGAGAGAACAGAAGAGGGTATATTGAAATGGTTTGGTCACATGGAGAGAATGAGAGAGGAAAGATTGACAAAGAGGATATATGTCTCAGAGGTGGAGGGAACAAGATGTGGGAGATCAAATTGCAGGTTCAGGACCCGATCGCTCAAAATCTACACCCCATCCTTCCACACTTTCCTCTCTTCCTACTCGGACACATGCCTTACATCCTCGATAAAGACTTTTCACTGCTTCCAGCAACTTGCCTCCCACACCATATACTATTGATACCTTCTACAGAGCATCTCTATCAACTCTATCATATCCCTTCTCCAGATCCATAAATGCTACATACAAATCCATTTGTTTTTCTATATTTCCCACGTACATTCTTCAAAGCAAACACTTGATCCACACATCCTCTGAAACCACACTGGTCTTCCCCAATCTGATGCTCTGTACATGCCTTCACCCTCTCAATCAATACCCTCCCATATGATTTCCCAGGAATACTCAACAAACTTATACCTCTGTAATTTGAACACTCACCTTTATCCCCTTTGCCTTTGTACAATGGCATTATGCATGCATTCCTCCGATTCTCAGGCACCTCACCATGAGTCATACATACATTGAATATCCTTACCAACCAGTCACCCCTTTTTTAATAGATTCCACAGTGATACCATCCAAACTCGCCGCCTTGCCGGCTTTCATCTTCCGCAAAGCTTTCACTACCTCTTCTCTGTTTACTAAATCATTCTCCCTAACCCTCTCACTTCGCACACCACCTCGTCCCAAACACCCTACATCTTCCACTCTATCATCTAACAAATTCAACAAACCCTTCAAAATACTCACTCCATCTTCTTCTCACATCACCACTACCTGTTATTACCTCCCCATTAGCCCCCTTCACCGGTGTTCCCATTTGTTCCCTTGTTTTACGCACTTTATTTACCTCCTCCCAAAACGTTTTTTATTTTCCCTAGAAATTTATGATACTCTCTCACCCCAACTCTCCCTTGTCCTCTTTTTCAAGTCTTGCACATTTCCCTTGACCTCCTGCCTTTTTCTTTTATACATCTCTCAGTCATTTGCACTGTTTCCCAGCAAAAATCGTCCAAATGCATCTCTCTTATCTTTCATTAACAATCTTATTTCTTCATCCCACCACTCACTACCTTTTCTAATATGCCCATCTCCCACGCTTCTCAAGCCACAAGCATCTTTTGCGCAAGCCATCACTGCTTCCCTAGATACATCCCATACCTCCCCCACTCCCTATACGTCCTTTGCTCTCACCTTTTTCCATTTTGCACTCAGTCTTTCCTGGTACTTCCTCACACAAGTCTCCTTCCCAAGCTCACTTACTCTCACCATTCTCTTCACCTCAACATTCTCTCTTCTTTTCTGAAAATCTCTACAAATCTTCACCGCCTCCAGAAGATAATGATCAGATATCCCTCCAGTTACACCTCGCAGCACATTAACATCCAAAAAGTCTCTCTTTCACGCGCCTATCAATTAACCCGTAATCCAATAACGATCTCTGGCCATCTCTCCTACTTACATACGTATACTTATGTATATCTCTCTTTTTAAGTCAGGTATTCCCAATCACCAGTCCTTTTTCAGCACACAAATCTACAAGCTCTTCATCATTTCCATTTACAACACTGAACACCCTATGTACACCAATTATTCCCTCAACTGCCACATAACTCACCTTTGCATTGAAATCACCCATCACTATAACCCGGTCTCGTGCATCAAAAGTACTAACACAGTCACTCAGCTGCTTCCAAAACACTTGCCTCTCATGATCTTTCTTCTCATGCCCAGGTGCATAGGCCCCAGTAATCACCGTTCTCTCACCATCCACTTTCAGTTTTTCCCATATCAATCTATAGTTTCTCTCTTACATTCTACCACACACTCACACAACTCCTATTTCAGGAGTAGTGTCACTCCTTCCTTTGCTCTTGTCCTCTCACTAACCCCTGACTTTACTCCCCAAACATTCCCAAACCACTCTTCCCCTTTACCCTTGAGCTTCGTTTCACTCAGAGCCAAAACATCCAGGTTCCTTTCCTCAGATATACTACCTATCTCTCCTTTTTTCTCATCTTGGTTACATCCACACACATTTAGACACACCAATCTGAGCCTTCGAGGAGGATGAGCACTCCCCGCATGACTCCTTCTGTTTCCCCTTTTAGAAAGTTAAAATACAAGGCGGGGAGGGTTTCTAGCCTTCTGCGACACACGGAGAATGCGTGGGAAGTATTCTTTCATTTACTATACTTAATCGCCGTCTCCCGTGTTAGCGAGGTAGCGCAAGGAAACAGACGAGGAATGTCCCAACCCACCCACATACACATGTATATACATAAACGCCCACCCACGCACATATAAATACCAATACATTTCAGTGTATACATACACATACATACACAAACATATACATATACACACATGTATACACTCATACTTGCTGCCCGCATCCATATGTATAGAAAGAAAGAATTCTACTTCCATATTCCCTGTGTGTCATAGGCGACTTAAAAGGGTGGAGAGCGAGGCTGGAAATCCTTCACAGCCCGATATTTATATCCAGGCCCCACAGATTTTTACCCCGGACGTTTCACATGCCCTGGATCAGTACATCATCAGCATTTCGATCCCAGTATACTACATTGTTCCAGTTCACTTATTCCTTGCACGCCTTTCACCTTCCAGCATATTCAGGCCCAGATCTTTCAAGGAAGAGACGTAGCTAAGAAGTTAGCGGATGGTGTCTTAGCTACGTCTCTTCCTTTCATATCTCATTGTCGTATCTTGTACTTCCCATGTATCCCCCGCGTGTCGTAGAAGGCGACTAAAGGGGACGGGAGCTGGAACCCCCCTATCCCCCTCCTCGTATTTGAATTTCTAAAAAGGGGAAACCGAAGGAGTCAAATGGGGAGTGCTCATCCTCCTCGAAGGCTCAGATTGGGGTGTCTGAATGTGTGTGGATGTAACCAAGATGAAAAGAAAGGAGAGATAGGTAGTATGTTTGAAGAAAGGAACCTGGATGTTCTGGCTCTGAGTAAAACAATGCTCAAGGGTATGGGGGAAGAGTGGTTTGGGAAGGTCTTGAAAGTAATGTCAGGAGTTGATGAGAGGACAAGAGCTAAGGATGGAGTAGACATACTCCTGAAGCGGGAGTTGTGGGAGTGTGTGATAGAGTGTAAGAAAGTATAATCTAGATTGATGTGGGTAAAACTGAAAGTGGATAGGGAAAGATGGGTGATTATTGGTGCAAATGGACCTAGTCATGAGGAGAAAGATCATGAGAGGCAGGTGTTTTGGGAGCAGTTGAATGAGTGTATTAGCAGCTGTGATGCACGAGACCGGGTTATAGTGATGGGTGGTCTAAATGCGAAGGTGAGTAATGTTGTGAATGGAAATAGTGAAGAGCTTGTGGATTTGTGTGCTGAAAAAAGACTGGTTATTGGAAATACCTATTTAAAAAAGAGATATATACATGAGTATATAGTAGGAGAGATGGTCAGAGGGCATTATTGGACTGCGTGTTAATTGATAGGCGTATAAAAGAGAGCCTTTTGGATGTTAATGTGCTGAGAAGGGCAGCTGGAGGGATGTTTGATCACTAACTTGTGGAGGCAAAGGTGGAGATTTGTAAAGGTTTTCAGAAAAGAGGAGAGAATGTTGGGGAGAAGAGAATGTTGAGAGTAAGTGAGCTTGGAAAGGAGACTTGTGTGAGGATGTATCAGGAGAGATGGAGTGTAGAATGGCAAAAGGTGAGAGCAAGTGACGTGAGGCGAGTGGGTGAGGAATGGGATGTATATAGGGAAGCAGTGATGGCTTGCGCAAAAGATGCCTGTGGTATGAGAAAGGTAGTGGGCAGATTAGAAAGGACAGTGAGTGGTGGGATAAAGAGGTAAGATTGTTAGTGAAAGAGAAAAGATAGGCGTTTGGACGATATTTGCAGGGAAGTAGTGCAAATGACTGGGAAAAGTATATTAGAAGGCGGCAAGAGGTCAAAAGAAAGGTGCAAGAGTTGAAAAAGAGGGCAAATGAGAGTTGGGGTGAGACAGTATCATTAAATATTAGGGAGAATAAAAATATGTTTTGGAAGAAGGTAATTAACGTGCGTAAGACAAGGGAAAAATGGGAACATCGGCGAAGGGAGCAATTGGGGAAGTGATAACAGAAGTGAGAGGGAGATGGAGTGAGTATTTTGAAGGGTTTGTTGAAAGTGTTTGATGATAGAGTGGCAGATATAGGGTGTTTTAGTCGGGGTGGTGTGCGAAGTGAGAGGGTCAGGGAGAATGATTTGGTGAAGAGAGAGGAGGTAGTGAAACCTTTGCGGAAGATGATATCCGGCAAGGCGGCAGATTTGGATGGTATTGCAGTGGTATTTATTAAAGAAGGGGCGACTGTGATGTTAACTAGTTGGTAAGGATATTCAATGTATGTGTGGATCATGGTGAAGTGCCTGAAGATTGGCGGAATGCATGTATAGTGCTATTGTACAAAGGCAAAGGGATAAAGGTGAATGTTCAAACTACAGAGGTATAGGTTTGTTGAGTATTCATGGGAAATTATATGGGAGGGTATTAATTGAGAGGGTAAAGGCATGTACAGAACATCATATTAGGGAAGAGCAGTGTGGTTTCCGAAATGCTAGAGGATGTGTGGATCAGGTGTTTGCTTTGAAAAATTTATGAGAAATACTTAGAAAAACAGATGGATTGGTATGTAGCATTTATGGCTCTGGAGAAGGCATATGTTATGGTTGATAGAGATGGTTTGTGGAAGGTTTTAAAAGTATAAAAGAAGGAGCAGAGAAGGAGGCCAAGTGAGGATATTCCCTCTAAGGCTCAGTCACCTGTTCTTAACGCTACCTCGCTGATGCGGGAAATGGTGAATATGTATGATGTGATATGATATGATATGATATATATATATATATATATATATATATATATATATATATATATATATATATATATATATATATATATATTTTTTTTTTTTTATACTTTGTCGCTGTCTCCCGCGTTTGCGAAGTAGCGCAAGGAAACAGACGAAAGAAATGGCCCCCCCCCATACACATTTATATACATACGTCCACACACGCAAATATACATACCTACACAGCTTTCCATGGTTTACCCCAGACGCTTCACATGCCTTGATTCAATCCACTGACAGCACGTCAACCCCGGTATACCACATCGCTCCAATTCACTCTATTCCTTGCCCTCCTTTCACCCTCCTGCATGTTCAGGCCCCGATCACACAAAATCTTTTTCACTCCATCTTTCCACCTCCAATTTGGTCTCCCTCTTCTCCTTGCTCCCTCCACCTCCGACACATATATCCTCTTGGTAAATCTTTCCTCACTCATCCTCTCCATGTGCCCAAACCACTTCAAAACACCCTCTTCTGCTCTCTCAGCCACGCTCTTTTTATTTCCACACATCTCTCTTACCCTTACGTTACTCACTCGATCAAACCACCTCACACCACACATTGTCCTCAAACATCTCATTTCCAGCACATCCATCCTCCTGCGCACAACTCTATCCATAGCCCACGCCTCGCAACCATACAACATTGTTGGAACCACTATTCCTTCAAACATACCCATTTTTGCTTTCCGAGATGATGTTCTCGAATTCCACACATTCTTCAAGGCTCCCAGAATTTTCGCCCCCTCCCCCACCCTATGATCCACTTCCCCTTCCATGGTTCCATCCGCTGCCAGATCCACTCCCAGATATCTAAAACACTTCACTTCCTCCAGTTTTTCTCCATTCAAACTCACCTCCCAATTGACTTGACCCTCAACCCTACTGTACCTAATAACCTTGCTCTTATTCACATTTACTCTTAACTTTCTTCTTCCACACACTTTACCAAACTCAGTCACCAGCTTCTGCAGTTTCTCACATGAATCAGCCACCAGCGCTGTATCATCAGCGAACAACAACTGACTCACTTCCCAAGCTCTCTCATCCCCAACAGACTTCATACTTGTCCCTCTTTCCAAAACTCTTGCATTTACCTCCCTAACAACCCCATCCATAAACAAATTAAACAACCATGGAGACATCACACACCCCTGCCGCAAACCTACATTCACTGAGAACCAATCACTTTCCTCTCTTCCTACACGTACACATGCCTTACATCCTCGATAAAAACTTTTCACTGCTTCTAACAACTTTCCTCCCACACCATATATTCTTAATACTTTCCACAGAGCATCTCTATCAATATATATATACATATATATATATATATATATATATATATATATATATATATATATATATATATATATATATATATATATATTCTTTTTTTTTATTATTATTATTATTTTGCTTTGTCGCTGTCTCCCGCGTTTGCGAGGTAGCGCAAGGAAACAGACGAAAGAAATGGCCCAACCCACCCCCATACACATGTATATACATACACGTCCACACACGCAAATATACATACCTATACATCTCAATGTACACATATATATACACACACAGACACATACATATTACCCATGCACACAATTCACACTGTCTGCCTTTATTCATTTCCATCGCCACCTCGCCACACATGGAATACCATCCCCCTCCCCCCTCATATGTGCGAGGTAGCGCTAGGAAAAGACAAAAAAGGCCCCATTCGTTCACACTCAGTCTCTAATTGTCATGCAATAATGCCCGAAACCACAGCTCCCTTTCCAAATCCAGGCCCCACACAACTTTCCATGGTTTACCCCAGACGCTTCACATGCCCTGATTCAATCCACTGACTGCACGTCAACCCCGGTATACCACATCGATCCAATTCACTCTATTCCTTGCCCTCCTTTCACCCTCCTGCATGTTCAGGCCCCGATCACTCAAAATCTTTTTCACTCCATCTTTCCACCTCCAATTTGGTCTCCCACTTCTCCTCGTTCCCTCCACCTCCGACAAATATATCCTCTTAGTCAATCTTTCCTCACTCATTCTCTCCATGTGCCCAAACCATTTCAAACCACCCTCTTCTGCTCTCTCAACCACGCTCTTTTTATTTCCACACATTTCTCTTACCCTTACATTACTTACTCGATCAAACCACCTCACACCACACATTGTCCTCAAACATTTCATTTCCAGCACATCCACCTTCCTGCCCACAACTCTATCCATAGCCCACGCCTCGCAACCATACAACATTGTTGGAACCACTATTCCTTCAAACATACCCATTTTCGCTTTCCGAGATAATGTTCTCGACTTCCACACATTCTTCAAGGCTCCCAGGATTTTCGCCCCCTCCCCCACCCTATGATTCACTTCCGCTTCCATGGTTCCATCCGTTGCCAGATCCACTCCCAGATATCTAAAACACTTTACTTCCTTCAGTTTTTCTCCATTCAAACTTACCTCCCAGTTGACTTGACCCTCAACCCTACTGTACCTAATAACCTTGCTCTTATTCACATTTACTCATAACTTTCTTGTTTCACACACTTTACCAAACTCAGTCACCAGCTTCTAAAGTTTCTCCCATGAATCAGCCACCAGCGCTGTATCATCAGCGAACAACAACTGACTCACTTCCCAAGCTCTCTCATCCACAACAGACTTCATACTTGCCCCTCTTTCCAACGCTCTTGCATTCACCTCCCTAACAACCCCATCCATAAACAAATTAAACAACCATGGCGATATCACACACCCCTGCCGCAAACCTACATTCACTGAGAACCAATCACTTTCCTCTCTTCCTACACGTACACATGCCTTACATCCTCGATAGAAACTTTTCACTGCTTCTAACAACTTGCTTCCCACAACATATATTCTTAATACCTTCCACAGAGCTTCTCTATCAACTCTATCATATGCCTTCTCCAGATCCATAAATGCTACATACAAATCCATTTGCTTTTCTAAGTATTTCTCACATACATTCTTTAAAGCAAACACCTGATCCACACATCCTCTACCACTTCTGAAACCACACTGCTATTCCCCAATCTGATGCTCAGTACATGCCCTCACCCTCTCAGTCAATACCCTCCCATATAAATTCCCAGGAATACTCAACAAACTTATACTTCTGTAATGTGAGCACTCTTATCCCCTTTGCCTTTGTACAATGGCACTATGCACGCATTCCGCCAATCCTCAGGCACCTCTCCATGAGTCATACATACATTAAATAACCTTACCAACCAGTCATCAATACAGTCACCCCCTTTTTTAATAGATTCCACTGCAATACCATCCAAACCTGCTGCCTTGCCGGCTTTCATCTTCCGCAAAGCTTTTACTACCTCTTCTCTGTTTACCAAATCATTTTCCCTAACCCTCTCACTTTGCACACCACCTAGACCAAAACACCCTATATCTGCCACTCTATCATCAAACACATTCAACAAACTTCAAAATACTCACTCCATCTCCTTCTCACATCACCACTACTTGTTATCACCTCCCCATTAGCGCCCTTCACTGAAGTTCCCATTTGCTCCCTTGTCTTACGCACTTTATTTACCTCCTTCCAGAACATCTTTTTATTCTCCCTAAAATTTAATGATACCCTCTCACCCGAACTCTCATTTACCCTCTTTTTCACCTCTTGCACCTTTCTCTTGACCTCCTGTCTCTTTCTTTTATACATTTCCCACTCAATTGCATTTTTTCCTTGCAAAAATCGTGCAAATGCCTCTCTCTTCTCTTTCACTAATACTCTTACTTCTTCATCCCACCACTCACTACCCTTTCTAATCAACCCACCTCCCACGCTTCTCATGCCACAAGCATCTTTTGCGCACTCCATCACTGATTCCCTAAATACATCCCATTCCTCCCCCACTCCCCTTACTTCCATTGTTCTCACCTTTTTCCATTCTGTACTCAGTCTCTCCTGGTACTTCCCCACACAAGTCTCCTTCCCAAGCTCACTTACTCTCACCACCCTCTTCACCCCAACATTCACTCTTCTTTTCTGAAAACCCATACAAATCTTCACCTTAGCCTCCACAAGATAATGATCAGACATCCCTCCAGTTACACCTCTCAGCACATTAACATCCAAAAGTCTCTCTTTCGCGCGCCTGTCAATTAACACGTAATCAAAAACGCTCTTTGGCCATCTCTCCTACTTACATACGTATACTTATGTATATCTCGCTTTTTAAACCAGGTATTCCCAATCACCAGTCCTTTTTCAGCACATAAATCTACAAGCTCTTCACCATTTCCATTTACAACACTGAACAACCCATGTATACCAATTATTCCCTCAACTGCCACATTACTCACCGTTGCATTCAAATCACCCATCACTATAACCCGGTCTTGTGCATCAAAACCACTAACACCCTCATTCAGCTGCTCCCAAAACACTTCCTATGAGTCCACGGGGAAAATGAAACACGAAAAGCTCCCAAGTGCACTTTCGTGTAATAATCACATCATCAGGGGAGACACAAGAGAGAAATATAACAGTCAGTTGATATACATCGAAGAGACGTAGCTAGAGCGCCATTTGGTAAACATGTGATGGTCTTGTGATCCTTTCCAATATATATATATATATATATATATATATATATATATATATATATATATATATATATATATATATATATATATATATATATATATATATATTCCTATGAGTCCACGGGGAAAATGAAACACGAAAAGTTCCCATGTGCACTTTCGTGTAATAATCACATCATCAGGGGAGACACAAGAGAGAAATATAACAGTCAGTTGATATACATCAAAGAGACGAAGCTAGGACGCCATTTGGTAAACATGTGATTGTCCAAAACATGTTTACCAAATGGCGTCCTAGCTTCGTCTCTTCGATGTATATCGACTGACTTATATTTCTCTCTTGTGTCTCCCCTGATGATGTGATTATTACACGAAAGTGCACTTGGGAACTTTTCGTGTTTCATTTTCCCCGTGGACTCATAGGAATATCTTGATCACGCGCAAAATTGTGATTCTTTCCAATATATATGTATATATATTTATTCATATTTATTATACTTTGTCGCTGTCTCCCGCGTTAGCGAGGTAGCGCAAGGAAACAGACGAAAGAATGGCCCAACCCACCCATCTACACATGTATATACATACACGTCCACACACGCACATATACATACCTATACATCTCAACAGACATATACATATATACACATGTACATAATTCATACTGTCTGCCCTTATTCATTTCCGTCGCCACCCCGCCACACATGAAATGAAAAACCCCCTCCCCCGGCATGTGCACGAGGTAGCGCTAGGAAAAGACAACAAAGGCCACATTCGTTCACACTCAGTCTCTAGCCGTCATGTATAATGCACCGAAACCACAGCTCCCTTTCCACATGTAGGCCCAACAAAACTTTCTATGGTTTATCCCAGAGGCTTCACATGCCCTGGTTCAATCCATTGACAGCACGTCGACCCCGGTATACCACATCGTTCCAGTTCACTCTATTCCTTGCACGCCTTTCACTCTTCTGCATGTTCCGCCTCGATCACTCAAAATCTTAATCTCTCCATCTTTCCATCTCCAATTTGGTCTCCCACTTCTCCTCGTTCCCTCCACCTCTGACACATATATCCTCTTGGTCAATCTTTCCTCACTCATTCTCTCCACGTGACCAAACCATTTCAAAACACCCTCTTTTGCTCTCTCAACCACACTATTTTTACCACCAAATGTCTCTCTTATCCTTTCATTACTTACCTGATGAAACCACCTCACACCACATATCGTCCTCAAACATCTCATTTCCAGCACATCTACCCTCCTCCGCACAACTCTATCTATAGCCCACGCCTCGCAACCATATAACATTGTTGAAACCACTATTCCTTCAAACATACCTATTTTTGCTTTCCAAGATAACGTTCTCGACTTCCACACATCTTTCAACGCCCCCAGAGCTTTCGCCCCCTCCTCCACCCTATGATTCACTTCCGCTTCCATGGTGACATCCGCTGCCAAATATCCCAGATATCTAAAACACTTCACTTCCTCCAGTTTTTTCCCATTCAAACTTACCTCCCAGTTGACTTGTCCCTCAACCCTACTATACCTAATAACCTTGCTCTTATTCACATTTACTCTCAGCTCTCTTCTTTCACACACTTTACCAAACTCAGTCACCAGCTTCTGCAGTTTCTCACACGAATCAGCCGCCAGCGCTGCATCATCAGCGAACAACAACTGACTCACATCCCCAATCTGATGCTCTGTACAAGCCTTCACCCTCTCAATCAATCCTTTCCCATATTTTTTCCCAGGAGTACTTAACAAACTTATACCTCTGTAATTTGAGCACTCACTCTTATCACCTTTGCCTTTGTACAATGGCACTATGCAAGCATTTCGCCAGTCCTCAGGCACCTCACCATGAGGCGTACATACATTATATAACCGTACCTACCAGTCAACAATACAGTCACCCCCCTTTTGTAATAAATTCCACTGCAATACCATCCAAACCTGCTGCCTTGCCGGCTTTCATCTTCCGCAAAGCTTTTACTACCTCTTCTCTGTTTACCAAATCATTTTCCCTAACCCTCTCACTTTGCACACCACCTCGACCAAAACACCCTATATCTGCCACTCTATCATCAAACACATTCAACAAACCTTCAAAATACTCACTCCATCTCCTTCTCACATCACCACTACTTGTTATCACCTCCCCATTTGCGCCCTTCACTGAAGTTCCCATTTGCTCCCTTGTCTTACGCACTTTATTTACCTCCTTCCAGAACATCTTTTTATTCTCCCTAAAATTTAATGATACTCTCTCACCCCAACTCTCATTTGCCCTTTTTTTTCACCTTTTGCACCTTTCTCTTGACCTCCTGTCTCTTTCTTTTATACGTCTCCCACTCAACTGCATTTTATCCCTGCAAAAATCGTCCAAATGCCTGTCTCTTCTCTTTCACTAATAATCTTACTTCTTCATCCCACCACTCACTACCCTTTCTAATCAACTCACCTCCCGCTCTTTTCATGCCACAAGCATCTTTTGCGCAATCCATCACTGATTCCCTAAATACATCCCATTCCTCCCCCACTCCCCTTACTTCCATTGTTCTCACCTTTTTCCATTTTGTACTCAGTCTCTCCTGGTACTTCCTCACACAAGTCTCCTTCCCAAGCTCACTTACTCTCACCACCCTCTTCACCCCAACATTCACTCTTCTTTTCTGAAAACCCATACAAATCTTCACCTTAGCCTCCACAAGATAATGATCAGACATCCCTCCAGTTGCACCTCTCAGCACATTAACATCCAAAAGTCTCTCTTTCGCGCGCCTGTCAATTCACACATAATCCAATAACGCTCTCTGGCCATCTCTCCTACTTACATAAGTATACTTATGTATATCTCGCTTTTTAAACCAGGTATTCCCAATCATCAGTCCTTTTTCAGCACATAAATCTACAAGCTCTTCACCATTTCCATTTACAACACTGAACACCCCATGTATACTAATCATTCCCTCAACTGCCACATTACTCACCTTTGCATTCAAATCACCCATCACTATAACCCGGTCTCGTGCATCAAAACCACTAACACACTCATTCAGCTGCTCCCAAAACACTTGCCTCTCATGATCTTTCTTCTCATGCCCAGGTGCATATGTACCAATAATCTCCCATCTCTCTCCATCAACTTTCAGTTTTACCCATATTAATCGAGAATTTACTTTCTTACATTCCATCACGTACTCCAACAACTCCTGTTTGAGGAGTACTGCTACTCCTTCCCTTGCTCTTGTCCTCTCACTAACCCCTGACTTTACTCCCAAGACATTCCCAAACCACTCCTCCCCTTCACCCTTGAGCTTCGTTTCACTCAGAGGCAAAACATCCAGGTTCCTTTCCTCAAACATACTACCTATCTCTCCTTTTTTCACATCTTGGTTACATCCACACACATTTAGGCACCCCAATCTGAGCCTTCGAGGAGTATGAGCACTCCCCGCGTGACTCCTTCTTCTGTTTCCCATTTTAGAAAGTTAAAAAAAATACAAGGAGGGGAGGATTTCTGGCCCCCCGCTCCCGTCCCCTCTAGTCGCTTTCTACGACACGCGAGGAATGCGTGGGAAGTATTCTTTCACCCCTATCCCCAGGGATAATATACATATATATATATACACATACACACATACACACACACACGCACATATACACACACACACACACATACATATATATACATATGAAAAATGTAAGAAACAATTTAGAAAACTGAAACTTCTAGCTTGAAATGAAAAGAAAAAAATGAATGTCACATAATGGTTCAACCTCTGGCTATGGAAAAAGGAAATGTTTAATTTATTTACACAAAAGTCAATAGTAGTTCTCATCAATTTAACCACTGTATCAATAAGCTTCAATGTCTAAGCTACATTTTTTCCAATTTCACTATTTTCTTGTCAAAGCACCATGTATGAAAACTATCACTCCAGTAACACCACTATAAACATTTACTTCCCCTTTAAAAAAGTTCTGGGGAAGTCTGTCTCGATACACTGCGGGACACTACCACCTGACGAGGTTTGTGTTGCAATGGTTTTTGATTCACAAACGTAGTAGCATCACTGGTGGCCAAGGTAGTTCCATTGGCGAAGTTATATGGGAGGGTATTGATTGAGAGGGTGAAGGCATGTACAGAGCATCAGATTGGGGAAGAGCAGTGTGGTTTCAGAAGTGGTAGAAGATGTGTGGATCAGGCGTTTGCTTTGAAGAATGTATGTGAGAAATACTTAGAAAAGCAAATGGATTTGTATGTAGCATTTATGGATCTGGAGAAGTCATATGATAGAGTTAACAGAGATGCTCTGTGGAAGGTATTAATAATATATGGTGTGGGAGGCAAGTTGTTAGAAGCAGTGGAAAGTTTTTATCGAGGATGTAAGGCATGTGTACTTGTAGGAAGAGAGGAAAGTGATTGGTTCTCAGTGAATGTAGGTTTGCGGCAGGGGTGTGTTATGTCTCCATGGTTGTTTAATTTGTTTATGGATGGGGTTGTTAGGGAGGTGAATGCATGAGTTTTGGAAAGAGGGGCAAGTATGCAGTCTGTTGTGGATGAGAGAGCTTTGGAAGTGAGTCAGTTGTTGTTCGCTGATGATACAGCGCTGGTGGCTGATTCATGTGAGAAACTGCAGAAGCTCGTGACTGAGTTTGGTAAAGTGTGTGAAAGAAGAAAGCTGAGAGTAAATGTGAATAAGAGCAGGGTTACTAGGTACAGTAGGGTTGAGGGTCAAGTCAATTGGGAGGTAAGTTTGAATGGAGAAAAACTGGAGGAAGTGAAGTGTAGATATCTGGGAGTGAATTTGGCAGCGGATGTAACCATGGAAGCGGAAGTGAATCATCGGGTGGGGGAGGGGGCGAAAATTCTGGGAGCGTTGAAGAATGTATGGAAGTCGAGAACATTATCTCGAAAAGCAAAAATGGGTATGTTTGAAGGAATAGTGGTTCCAACAATGTTATATGGTTGCGAGGTATGGGCTATGGATAGAGTTGTGCGGAGGAGGTGATGGGCTGGAAATGAGATGTTTGAGGACAATATGTGGTGTGAGGAGGTTTGATCGAGTAAGTAATAATAGGGTAAGAGAGATGTGTGGTAATAAAAAGGGTGTGGTTGAGAAAGCAGAAGAGGGTGTATAGAAATGGTTTGGGCACATGGAGAGAATGAGTGAGAACAGATTGACCAAGAGGATATATGTGTCGGAGGTGGAGGGAACGAGGAGAAATGGGAGACCAAATTGGAGGTGGAAATATGGAGTGAAAAAGATTTTGTGTGATCGGGGCCTGAACATGCAGGAGGGTGAAAGGCGTGCAAGGAATAGAGTGAATTGGAACGATGTGGTATACCGCGGTCGACGTGCTGTTAATGGATTCAACTAGGGCACGTGAAGTGTCTTGGGTAAACCATGGAAAGTTGTGTGGGGCCTGGATGTGGAAAGGGAGCTGTGGTTTCGGTGCATTATTACATGACAGCTAGAGATTGAGTGTGAACGAATGTGGCCTTTGTTGTCTTTTCCTAGCGCTACCTCGCACACATGCGGGGGGGAGGGGGTTGTTATTTCATGTGTGGCGGGGTGGCGATGGGAATGAATAAGGGCAGACGGTATGAATTATGTACATGTGTATATATGTATATATGTGTGTGTATATATATGTATACGTTGAGATGTATAGGTATGTATATTTGCGTGTGTATGTGGGTGGGTTGGGCCATTCTTTCGTCTGTTTCTTTGCGCTACCTCGCTAATGCGAGAGACAGCGACAAAGCAAAATAAATATGTAATGATATATATATATATATATATATATATATATATATATATATATATATATATATTTTTTTTTTTTTTTTCTTTTATACTGTTCACCATTTCCCGCATTAGCGAGGTAGCGTTAAGAACAGAGGACTGAGCCTTTGAGGGAATGTCCTCACTTGGCCCCCACTATATATATATATATATATATATATATATATATATATATATATATATATATATATATATATATATATATATGTATATATATATATATATATATATATATATATATATATATATATATATATATATATATTTTTTTTTTTTTTTTTTTTTTTTTTTTATACTTTGTCGCTGTCTCCCGCGTTTGCGAGGTAGCGCAAGGAAACAGACGAAAGAAATGGCCCAACCCCCCCCATACACATGTACATACACACGTCCACACACGCAAATATACATACCTACACAGCTTTCCATGGTTTACCCCAGACGCTTCACATGCCTTGATTCAATCCACTGACAGCACGTCAACCCCTGTACACCACACCGCTCCAATTCACTCTATTCCCTGCCCTCCCTTCACCCTCCTGCATGTTCAGGCCCCGATCAGACAAAATCCTTTTCACTCCATCTTTCCACCTCCAATTTGGTCTCCCTCTTCTCCTCGTTCCCTCCACCTCCGACACATATATCCTCTTGGTCAATCTTTCCTCACTCATTCTCTCCATGTGCCCAAACCATTTCAAAACACCCTCTTCTGCTCTCTCAACCACGCTCTTTTTATTTCCACACATCTCTCTTACCCTTACGTTACTTACTCGATCAAACCACCTCACACCACACATTGTCCTCAAACATCTCATTTCCAGCACATCCATCCTCCTGCGCACAACTCTATCCATAGCCCACGCCTCGCAACCATACAACATTGTTGGAACTACTATTCCTTCAAACATACCCATTTTTGCTTTCCGGGATAATGTTCTCGACCTCCACACATTTTTCAAGGCTCCCAAAATTTTCGCCCCCTCCCCCACCCTATGATCCACTTCCGCTTCCATGGTTCCATCCGCTGACAGATCCACTCCCAGATATCTAAAACACTTCACTTCCTCCAGCCTCTCACCATTCAAACTCACCTCCCAATTGACCTGACCCTCAACCCTACTGTACCTAATAACCTTGCTCTTATTGACATTTACTCTTAACTTTCTTCTTCCACACACTTTACCAAACTCCGTCACCAGCTTCTGCAGTTTCTCACATGAATCCGCCACCAGCGCTGTATCATCAGCGAACAACAACTGACTCACTTCCCAAGCTCTCTCATCCCCAACAGACTTCATACCTGCCCCTCTTTCCAAAACTCTTGCATTTACCTCCCTAACAACCCCATCCATAAACAAATTAAACAACCATGGAGACATCACACACCCCTGCCGCAAACCTACATTCACTGAGAACCAATCACTTTCCTCTCTTCCTACACGTACACATGCCTTACATCCTCGATAAAAACTTTTCACTGCTTCTAACAACTTGCCTCCCACACCATATATTCTTAATACCTTCCACAGAGCATATCTATCAACTCTATCATATGCCTTCTCCAGATCCATAAATGCTACATACAAATCCATTTGCTTTTCTAAGTATTTCTCACATACATTCTTCAAAGCAAACACCTGATCCACACATCCTCTACCACTTCTGAAACCACACTGCTCTTCCCCAATCTGATGCTCTGTACATGCCTTCACCCTCTCAATCAATACCCTCCCATATAATTTACCAGGAATACTCAACAAACTTATACCTCTGTAATTTGAGCACTCACTCAGTGAATGTAGGTTTGCGGCAGGGGTGTGTGATGTCTCCATGGTTGTTTAATTTGTTTATGGATGGGGTTGTTAGGGAGGTGAATGCAAGAGTTTTGGAAAGAGGGGCAAGTATGAAGTCTGTTGGGGATGAGAGAGCTTGGGAAGTGAGTCAGTTGTTGTTCGCTGATGATACAGCGCTGGTGGCTGATTCATGTGAGAAACTGCAGAAGCTGGTGACTGAGTTTGGTAAAGTGTGTGAAAGAAGAAAGTTAAGAGTAAATGTGAATAAGAGCAAGGTTATTAGGTACAGTAGGGTTGAGGGTCAAGTCAATTGGGAGGTGAGTTTGAATGGAGAAAAACTGGAGGAAGTAAAGTGTTTTAGATATCTGGGAGTGGATCTGGCAGCGGATGGAACCATGGAAGCGGAAGTGGATCATAGGGTGGGGGAGGGGGCGAAAATTCTGGGAGCCTTGAAGAATGTGTGGAAGTCGAGAACATTATCTCGGAAAGCAAAAATGGGTATGTTTGAAGGAATAGTGGTTCCAACAATGTTGTATGGTTGCGAGGCATGGGCTATGGATAGAGTTGTGCGCAGGAGGATGGATGTGCTGGAAATGAGATGTTTGAGGACAATGTGTGGTGTGAGGTGGTTTGATCGAGTAAGTAACGTAAGGGTAAGAGAGATGTGTGGAAATAAAAAGAGCGTGGTTGAGAGAGCAGAAGAGGGTGTTTTGAAATGGTTTGGGCACATGGAGAGAATGAGTGAGGAAAGATTGACCAAGAGGATATATGTGTCGGAGGTGGAGGGAACGAGGAGAAGAGGAAGACCAAATTGGAGGTGGAAAGATGGAGTGAAAAAGATTTTGTGTGATCGGGGCCTGAACATGCAGGAGGGTGAAAGGATGGCAAGGAATAGAGTGAATTGGATCGATGTGGTATACCGGGGTTGACGTGCTGTCAGTGGATTGAATCGGGGCATGTGAAGCGTCTGGGGTAAACCATGGAAAGCTGTGTAGGTATGTATATATATATATATATATATATATATATATATATATATATATATATATTTATTTATAATTTTTTTTTTGTACTGTTCGCCATTTCCCGCATTAGCGAAGTAGCGTTAAGAACAGAGGACTGAGCCTTTGAGGGAATATCCTCACTTGACCCCCCTATATATATATATATATATATATATATATATATATATATATATATATATATATATATATATATATATAAACTTCATACATGTTTGTTCTTTCCCGATTAAGCGAATTGCTCTTAGAACAGGTAAAGAAAAGGCCTCATCCGTTCACATCCACTCATTAACTGTCATGTATAATGCGTCGAAACTTCAGCTTCCTGTCCACAACCAGGCCCATCGTACCTTTTCATGGTTCAGTCTACTGACAGTGAATCGTCCTTTGTATACCACATCGCTCCAGTTCGCTGTGTCACGTTTACGTCTTACACATTCCCTCATGTTCACGTCTCGTACATTCAAAACCTCTCTTTACTCCATCCTTATCCCCTTAGTGTGGCCTTCCCTGCTCCTTGTCTCCCAGTTTGGACACATATACCATCTAGAAATCTGGTTCAGGTTAATGCCTCCCACACCCAGTTTCTGCCCATCTCTTTCTCTCCCGTTCTCTCTCTCTGAAATCCCTCACAACTTTCTCATCCCTTTTGATGGGTTCCTTCCATCACTTGTGCAGTCAACATACCCTACATCACTGTACCATCTAAACTATATTGGTAACAGCATTATGGAAATAGCTAAGTCTTCCCCTTAAGTAACCGGGAACCTGTTTCTATGTCGAGATATCCTTTCTTGAGAACCGTTCTTCCGTTGATACAAAGGGCTGATCCGTCCTTGTATGGAGTAGTGCTCCCACATCAGGGGTGGTTCTAGCTCTGCTTCCTTAGTCGACCGAGGCGGGTCCATATAGCAGTGCTATTTATCAGATTCTCCCAGGCTAACCTCATAATTCGACCCGCATCTCCCTCGCCACAATGTTGGTTCGCTCTCCCTCCTCCGGAGATATTAATTTAGGTTTTGCTTCTGAGAGCTGGCTGCTTGCTTGTGTGCCCTCCACAGTTAGGTAGACAGCTTCATACTCGGCAAGCTGCCGCGTCACTCGATCGTTGTGTTGCCATCAGCAACTCGAGGGTGGGCCGTTTTGATAACCGTTTCGCTCCGTCTCGAAGGTGTGACACTACCTTCTCATGTGTCGCCTGACGACCACGACCTGGCCCGTTTTGAATGACTGGTTTTCCTCGTCCTCCAAAATTCTTGAAAGCGCTTTCCTCACCTCCTCTTTCTTCTCCTCCTCCTCACTCACCCTCTCTCTATAGTTCAGTTAAGACCCGTCCTTTGATGTGGGCTTTCATCCGTGACTAGAGGCTCCAACATAGATATAATATAGAACGTTATAGTATTGCAATATACACCGCTCATCTGGTGGCAATTTCTTCCCGTTGCACAACAGAAAGAAAGAAAAGTTATGATAATTGTGCGTTGGGAACAAAGACTTACGTAACACAATAGCGTTACGTTATTTCATCTAAATCGAACTACAGATATAATTATTTCTGAGAGAGAGACTGCGAATATATTTGTGTAATTATAATGCGTGCGCCTCACGCAGGCCACGTCCACACGTGTACACATGTACTAGTTGCCAGATACCAACTTTTCCTTATCTGAACCATCGAAAGATTTGAATTATTTTTTTTTTTTTTCATTTTAATGCCAGACCCGAACACCACCAACCCGAACACCAACAACCCGAACACCCTGAACACCACCAACCCGAACACCACCAACCCGAACACCCTGAACACCACCAACCCGAACACCAACAACCCGAACACCCTGAACACCACCAACCCGAACACCAACAACCCGAACACCCTGAACACCACCAACCCGAACACCCTGAACACCACCAACCCGAACACCACCAACCCGAACACCCTGAACACCACCAACCCGAACGCCATCAACCCGAAAACCACCGACCCGAACACCAACAACCCGAACACCACCAGCCCGAACACCACCGACCCGAGCACTATCAAACCGAACACCACTATTCCGAGCACCAACAACCCAAACACCACCAACCTGGACACCACCAACCTGAACACCAACAACCCGAACACCACCAACCCGAACACCACCAACCCGAACACCACCAACCCGAACACCACTAACCTGAACACCACCAACCCGAACACCACCAACCCGAACACCACCAACCCGAACACCAACAGCCCGAACACCACCAACCCGAACACCCTCAACCCGAACACCATTAACCTGAACACCACCAACCCGAACACCACCGACCCGAACACCAACAGCCCGAACACCACCAACCCGAACACCACTAACCTGAACACCACCAACCCGAACACCACCAACCCGAACACCACCAACCCGAACACCAACAACCCGGACACCATCGACAGGAACACCACCAACCCGAGCACCAACAACCCGAACACCAACCCGAACACCACCGACCTGAACACCACCAGCCTGAACACCACCAACCTGGACACCACCAACCCGACCGTCACCGACCGGAACACCACCAACCCGAACACCACCAACACGAACACCACCGACCCGAACACCACCAACCCGAACACCACCAACACGAACACCACCGACTCGAACACCACCAACCCGAACACCACCAACACGAACACCATCGACCCCAAACACCACCAACCCCGGTTGAGCACTAATGACTCGAACACCACCAACCCGAACACTAACAACCCGAATACCACCAACCCGAACACCACCGACCCGTACACCACCAACCCGAACACCAATAACCCGAACACACCGAACACCAGCAAAGCGAGCACCAATAGCCCGAACATCCCGAACACCAACCCGTACGACAAAATTCCGAACACCACCAACCCGAACACCTCTAACCCGAACACCACCAACCCGAGCACCACCAACCCGAACACCACTAACCTGAACACCACCAACCCGAACACCACCAACCCGAACACCACCAACCCGAACACCTCTAACCCGAACACCACCAACCCGAGCACCACCAACCCGAACACCACTAACCTGAACACCACCAACCCGAACACCACCAACCCGAACACCACCAACCCGAACACCTCTAACCCGAACACCACCAACCCGAGCACCACCAACCCGAACACCACTAACCTGAACACCACCAACCCGAACACCACCAACCCGAACACCACCAACCCGAACACCTCTAACCCGAACACCACCAACCCGAGCACCAACAACGCGAACACCCCGAACACAACCAACCCGAACACCTCTAACCCGAACACCACCTACCCGAACGCCCTGAACACCACCAATCCGAACACCAACAACCCTAACACCAACCCGAACACCAACAACGCGAACACGCCGAACACAACAAACCCGAACACCACCAACTCGAACACCAACAACCAGAACGCCCCGAACACCACGAACCCGAACACCACGAACACGCACACCACCAACCCGAACACTAACAACCCGAACACCCCGAACACCGCCAACCCGTACACCAACAACCCGTACACCAACATCCCGAACACGTCAACCCGAACACCACCGATCCAAACACCACCAACCCGAACACCACCGATCCGAACACCACCAACCCGAACACCACCGACCTGAACACCAACAACCCGAACATCCCGAACACCAACAACCCGAACACCCCGAACACCACCAACCCGAACACCAACAACCCGAACACCAACAACCCGAACACCGCCAACCCACACACCAACAACCCGAACGCCAACATCCCGAACACCACCGACCCGAACACCACCGACCCGAACACCACCAACCCGAACACCACCGACCCGAACACCACCAACCCGAACACCACCAACCCGAACACCACCGACTCGAACACCACCCACCCGAACACCACCGACCCGAACACCACCAACCCGAACACTACCGACTCGAACACCACCGACCCGAACACCACCAACCCGAACACCACCAACCCGAACACCACCGAACCGAGCACCACCAACCCGAACACCATCATCCGGTAATGCTTGTTTACCAGTGGCGTCTTAGCTACATCTCTTCCTTGTATATCAACTGTATGTTTTACGTCTTCCATCTCATTTTTGTGTCTCCCCTGACGATGTGATCATTACACGAAAATGCACTTGGGAAATTATCGTTTTTCATTTTCCCTGTGGTTATATATATATATATATATATATATATATATATATATATATATATATATATATATATATATATATATATATATATATATATATATCTTTCATACTATTCGCCTTTTCCCGCCTCAGCGAGGTAGCGATATATATATATATATATATATATATATATATATATATATATATATATATATATATATATATATATATATATATATATGTATGGGGGTGGGTTGGGCCATTTCTTTCGTCTGTTTCCTTGCGCTACCTCGCAAACGCGGGAGACAGCGACAAAAAAAAAAAAAATACTTCCCACGTATTCCCTGCGTGTCGTAGAAGGCGACTAAAAGGGGAGGGAGCGGGGGCTGGAAATCCTCCCCTCTCGTTTTTTTTTTTCATTTTCCAAAAGAAGGAACAGAGGGGGCCAGGTGAGGATATTCCAAAAAAGGCCCAGTCCTCTGTTCTTAACGCTACCTCGCTAACGCGGGAAATGGCGAATAGTTTAAAAGAAAAAATGAAAGAATATATATATATCCCTGGGTATAGGGAAGAAAGAATACTTCCCACGTATTCCCTGCTTGTCGTAGAAGGCGACTAAAAGGGGAGGGAGCGGGGGGCTGGAAATCCTCCCCTCTTGTTTTTTTTTAATTTTCCAAAAGAAGGAACAGAGAAGGGGGCCAGGTGAGGATATTCCCTCAGAGGCCAAGTCCTCTGTTCTTAACGCTACCTTGCTAACGCGGGAAATGGCGAATAGTTTGAAAGAAAAGAATATATATATATATATATATATATATATATATATATATATATATATATATATATATATATATATATATATAAGTATATATATATATATATATATATATATATATATATATATATATATATATATATATATATATATATATATATATATATATATATATTTTCTTTCTTTTAAACTATTCGCCATTTCCCGCGTCAGCGAGGTAGCGTTAAGAACAGAGGACTGGGCTTTTTTTGGAATATCCTCACCTGGCCCCCTCTGTTCCTTCTTTTGGAAAATGAAAAAAAACGAGAGTGGAGGATTTCCAGCCCCCCGCTCCCTCCCCTTTTAGTCGCCTTCTACGACATGCAGGAAATACGTGGGAAGTATTCTTAATCCCCTATCCCCAGGGATAATATATATATATATATATATATATATATATATATATATATATATATATATATATATATATATTTTTTTTTTTGGCTTTGTCGCTGTCTCCCGCGTTTGCGAGGTAGCGCAAGGAAACAGACGAAAGAAATGGCCCAACCCACCCCCATACATCTGTATATACATACGTCCACACACGCAAAATATACATACCTATACAGCTTTCCATGGTTTACCCCAGACGCTTCACATGCCCCGATTTAATCCACTGACAGCACGTCAACCCCGGTATACCACATCGCTCCAATTCACTCTATTCCTTGCCCTCCTTTCACCCTCCTGCATGTTCAGGCCCCGATCACACAAAATCTTTTTCACTCCATCTTTCCACCTCCAATTTGGTCTCCCTCTTCTCCTCGTTCCCTCCACCTCCGACACATATATCCTCTTGGTCAATCTTTCCTCACTCATTCTCTCCATGTGCCCAAACCATTTCAAAACACCCTCTTCTGCTCTCTCAACCACGCTCTTTTTATTTCCACACATCTCTCTTACCCTTACGTTACTTACTCGATCAAACCACCTCACACCACACATTGTCCTCAAATATCTCATTTCCAGCACATCCATCCTCCTGCGCACAACTCTATCCATAGCCCACGCCTCGCAACCATACAACATTGTTGGAACGACTATTCCTTCAAACATACTCATTTTTGCTTTCCGAGATAATGTTCTCGACTTCCACACATTCTTCAAGGCTCCCAGAATTTTCGACCCCTCCCCCACCCTATGATCCACTTCCGCTTCCATGGTTCCATCCGCTGCCAGATCCACTCCCAGATATCTAAAACACTTCACTTCCTCCAGTTTTTCTCCATTCAAACTCACCTCCCAATTGACTTGACCCTCAACCCTACTGTACCTAATAACCTTGCTCTTATTCACATTTACTCTTAACTTTCTTCTTTCACACACTTTACCAAACTCAGTCACCAGCTTCTGCAGTTTCTCACATGAATCAGCCACCAGCGCTGTATCATCAGCGAACAACAACTGACTCACTTCCCAAGCTCTCTCATCCCCAACAGACTTCATACTTGCCCCTCTTTCCAAAACTCTTGCATTTACCTCCCTAACAACCCCATCCATAAACAAATTAAACAACCATGGAGACATCACACACCCCTGCCGCAAACCTACATTCACTGAGAACCAATCACTTTCCTCTCTTCCTACACGTACACATGCCTTACATCCTCGATAAAAACTTTTCACTGCTTCTAACAACTTGCCTCCCACACTACATATTCTTAATACCTTCCACAGAGCATCTCTATCAACTCTATCATATGCCTTCTCCAGATCCATAAATGCTACATACAAATCCATTTGCTTTTCTAAGTATTTCTCACATACATTCTTCAAAGCAAACACCTGATCCACACATCCTCTACCAATTCTGAAACCACACTGCTCTTCCCCAATCTGATGCTATGTACATGCTTTCACCCTCTCAATCAATATCCTCCCATATATTATACCAGGAATACTCAACAAACTTTTTTTTTTTTTTTTTATACTTCGTCGCTGTCTCCCGCGTCTGCGAGGTAGCGCAAGGAAACAGACGAAAGAAATGGCCCAACCCACCCCCCATACACATGTATATACATACGTCCACACACGCAAATATACATACCTACACAGCTTTCCATGGTTTACCCCAGACGCTTCACATGCCTTGATTCAATCCACTGACAGCACGTCAACCCCGGTATACCACATCGCTCCAATTCACTCTATTCCTTGCCCTCCTTTCACCCTCCTGCATGTTCAGGCCCCGATCACACAAAATCTTTTTCACTCCATCTTTCCACCTCCAATTTGGTCTCCCTCTTCTCCTTGTTCCCTCCACCTCCGACACATATATCCTCTTGGTCAATCTTTCCTCACTCATCCTCTCCATGTGCCCAAACCACTTCAAAACACCCTCTTCTGCTCTCTCAACCACGCTCTTTATATTTCCACACATCTCTCTTACCCTTACGTTACTCACTCGATCAAACCACCTCACACCACACATTGTCCTCAAACATCTCATTTCCAGCACATCCATCCTCCTGCGCACAACCCTATCCATAGCCCACGCCTCGCAACCATACAACATTGTTGGAACCACTATTCCTTCAAACATACCCATTTTTGCTTTCCGAGATAATGTTCTCGACTTCCACACATTCTTCAAGGCCCCCAAAATTTTCGCCCCCTTCCCCACCCTATGATCCACTTCCGCTTCCATGGTGCCATCCGCTGCCAGATCCACTCCCAGATATCTAAAACACTTCACTTCCTCCAGTTTTTCTCCATTCAAACTCACCTCCCAATTGACTTGACCCTCAACCCTACTGTACCTAACAACCTTGCTCTTATTCACATTTACTCTTAACTTTCTTCTTCCACATACTTTACCAAACTCAGTCACCAGCTTCTGCAGTTTCTCACATGAATCAGCCACCAGCGCTGTATCATCAGCGAACAACAACTGACTCACTTCCCAAGCTCTCTCATCCCCAACAGACTTCATACTTGCCCCTCTTTCCAAAACTCTTGCATTTACCTCCCTAACAACCCCATCCATAAACAAATTAAACAACCATGGAGACATCACACACCCCTGCCGCAAACCTACATTCACTGAGAACCAATCACTTTCCTCTCTTCCTACACGTACACATGCCTTACATCCTCGATAAAAACTTTTCACTGCTTCTAACAACTTTCCTCCCACACCATATATTCTTAATACCTTCCACAGAGCATCTCTATCAACTCTATCATATGCCTTCTCCAGATCCATAAATGCTACATACAAATCCATTTGCTTTTCAAAGTATTTCTCACATACATTCTTCAAAGCAAACACCTGATCCACACATCCTCTACCACTTCTGAAACCACACTGCTCTTCCCCAATCTGATGCTCTGTACATGCCTTCACCCTCTCAATCAATACCCTCCCATATGATTTACCAGGAATACTCAACAAACTTATACCTCTGTAATTTGAGCACTCACTCTTATCCCCTTTGCCTTTGTACAATGGCACTATGCACGCATTCCGCCAATCCTCAGGCACCTCACCGTGAGTCATACATACATTAAATAACCTTACCAACCAGTCAACAATACAGTCACCCCCTTTTTTAATAAATTCCACTGCAATACCATCCAAACCTGATGCCTTGCCGGCTTTCATCTTCCGCAAAGCTTTTACTACCTCTTCTCTGTTTACCAAATCATTTTCCCTAACCCTCTCACTTTGCACACCACCTCGACCAAAACACCCTATATCTGCCACTCTCTCATCAAACACATTCAACAAACCTTCAAAATACTTACTCCATCTCCTTCTCACATCACGACTACTTGTTATCACCTCCCCATTTGCGCCCTTCACTGAAGTTCCCATTTGCTCCCTTGTCTTACGCACTTTATTTACCTCCTTCCAGAACATCTTTTTATTCTCCCTAAAATTTAATGATACTCTCTCACCCCAACTCTCGTTTGCCCTTTTTTTTCACCTCTTGCACCTTTCTCTTGACCTCCTGTCTCTTTCTTTTATACGTCTCCCACTCAACTGCATTTTTTCCCTGCAAAAATCGTGCAAATGCCTCTCTCTTCTCTTTCACTAATACTCTTACTTCTTCATCCCACCACTCACTACCCTTTCTAATCAACCTACCTCCCACTCTTCTCATGCCACAAGCATCTTTTGCGCAATCCATCACTGATTCCCTAAAATCATCCCATTCCTCCCCCACTCCCCTTACTTCCATTGTTCTCACCTTTTTCCATTCTGTACTCAGTCTCTCCTGGTACTTCCTCACACAAGTCTCCTTCCCAAGCTCACTTACTCTCACCACCCTCTTCACCCCAACATTCACTCTTTTTTTCTGAAAACCCATACAAATCTTCACCTTAGCCTCCACAAGATAATGATCAGACATCCCTCCAGTTGCACCTCTCAGCACATTAACATCCAAAAGTCTCTCTTTCGCGCGCCTGTCAATTAACACGTAATCCAATAACGCTCTCTGGCCATCTCTCCTACTTACATAAGTATACTTATGTATATCTCGCTTTTTAAACCAGGTATTCCCAATCATCAGTCCTTTTTCAGCACATAAATCTACAAGCTCTTCACCATTTCCATTTACAACACTGAACACCCCATGTATACCAATTATTCCCTCAACTGCCACATTACTCACCTTTGCATTCAAATCACCCATCACTATAACCCGGTGTCGTGCATCAAAACCACTAACACACTCATTCAGCTGCTCCCAAAACACTTGCCTCTCATGATCTTTCTTCTCATGCCCAGGTGCATATGCACCAATGATCACCCATCTCTCTCCATCAACTTTCAGTTTTACCCATATTAATCGAGAATTTACTTTCTTACATTATATCACGTACTCCCATATATATATATATATATATATATATATATATATATATATATATATATATATATATATATATATATATAATATATTGCAAGAGGTCACAGTGATGTTCGTGATCTAGTATATGCATAAAACCACTGGAAAATGAAACGTTATTGAAAACACAAAGTCCTGTTAAGTCAATAAAAGTCTTTATATATTTTGACCCAAGAGTCTTTTCTATCTTTATGGGGATCTCGCTGCCCCTCAGGAAGCCGTGCATGTCAGCGGGCGAGACCAAAGGTCATAAAGTATAGTGATGTGTGCATGACTGCGTGGGGAGAGTGCCCGGTAATAGAACAGTCGACGTTCGTTTTCTTTGTCGTGGTCGTTGCTTCGTGGGTCGTGATCGGTCCTGGCTTATGTTGAACTAGTGATTATAGACTTGTAGTGGTGGGTGGTGTCCCTAGCATAGACGGGAGAGTGTGACTCGTGTATGTCTAGGGAGAATGGTTTCAGACGGGTGTTTGTCTGGTGGTGTGGTCTTCAAGACTGAGGTGGGAGGGCGCGGGCTTAGTGTTCGTCGGGTCATTTCATTGCGTATGTGTCTTATCAGTGTTGGCTGTAAACAGAGGCAGATGAAGTGTGATGCAGGAGTTAAGTTCGGCGTGGTTTGTGTAGGTGGGGCATACTGTTGCTACGGGGAATAAAGTACCGAGCATTTTAAGGTGGGCTCGTACTGGGAGGATCTTATCTTCATTGTGTCGGTGTTGAGTGTTTGTGGTTGTTAGCAACTCCATTATGTTTGCTACTGAGAGGGTGGACAACCAGAAAGGTGAGGCGTAGGTTAGGGTGGAGCTGATGAATTCTTGCAGAGAATGCTGAGGAATTCTTTTTCTTGTCCGTATCTGACTCCAGTTCGTATTTTGAAGGCATTTGACCTGGTTTGCTCTTGTGTTGATATCTTTGGTGAAGGGAAGGGTAGGTCATGTGTGTCGTACGTAATGCCTAGAATGGTCAATGTTTTGTTCACTGGGCACTATTGTTTACTCAGGGTGACTTTGACTTGAAGGTGTGAGGGGGATTATTGTCTGTCTCTTGGTTGAAAGACTGACTGAGGACCTCTGTGTGGATACAGACGATCTGTTCCTGGTGAGCCATTGTTTTAATGGCTTTAATTACCTGCTTGTTGGAGTGAAGGTGGGTGAGCAAGTGTTTCTGGATAGCTCCTGTGTAGGTGTTTCCCCTGTTTGGGGTTGAGGAGGGTCTGGGGCTGATTTCTATTTCATTGGTGTCTCCTGAGTATACTTGTGTGTTCTTCTCTAGGAAGGCCGTGTCACTGGAATGGCTTACTAGTGCCTCATGAGTCAGGTGGCTGCTAATCAGGATTTGAATCTCAACATCTCGACAGTTGACAAACAAATAGCTGTACACAGACCCAGCACTGCACACACACACACACACACACACACACACACACACACACACACACACACACACACACAAACACACACACACAAACACACACCTCGCAGTAGAAGAG
This sequence comes from Panulirus ornatus, assembly GCF_036320965.1. NCBI lineage: Eukaryota > Metazoa > Arthropoda > Malacostraca > Decapoda > Palinuridae > Panulirus > Panulirus ornatus. The sequence continues at coordinate 12,785,783 of NC_092255.1, forward strand.
GAAGGAAAGAAGACAGTAAAAGAAGCTACCGTTCGTAGACATGAACCGAAATGTTCAGTATACGGGAATCAGACCCGAGAGACATGACTACATACACTTGATATCAGCTAACGACAGTAGGATCGAGCCAGGCGTGGTGCTGGGGGGGTGTTGCTAAGGCCACTGAGGATGTGCAACCCGGGGATATTTGGAGGAGGCAGGTCATGCAGGAGGACGCCTTCAGAGGACGTCTGTGTTGATGGTGAAGGAGAAGAAGGGGAGGAGAATCATGGAGAGGGGCAATGGCTACGCTGAACCAACAGGGGTACCGTCAAGACGGCCACTAGTACCGTGTAAACCAACAGGAGTACCGTCAAGACGTCCACTAGTACCGTGTAAACCAACAGGAGTACCGTCAAGACGGCCACTAGTACCGTGTAAACCAACAGGAGTACCGTTAAGACGGCCACTAGTACCGTGTAAACCAACAGGAGTACCGTCAAGACGGCCACTAGTACCGTGTAAACCAACAGGATACCGTCAAGACGGCCACTAGTACCGTGTAAACCAACAGGAGTACCGTCAAGACGGCCACTAGTACCGTGTAAACCAACAGGAGTACCGTCAAGACGGCCACTAGTACTGTGTAAACCAACAGGAGTACCGTCAAGACGGCCATTAGTACCGTGTAAACCAACAGGAGTACCGTCAAGACGGCCACTTGTACAGTGTAAACTAACAAGAGCATTGTCAAAACGGCCACTAGTACCGTGTAAACCAACAGGAGTACCGTCAAGACGGCCACTAGTACCGTGTAAACCAACAGGAGTACCGTCAAGACGGCCATTAGTACCGTGTAAACCAACAGGAGTACCGTCAAGACGGCCACTTGTACAGTGTAAACTAACAAGAGCATTGTCAAAACGGCCACTAGTACCGTGTAAACCAACAGGAGTGCCTTCAAGACGGCCACTAGTACCGTGTAAACCAACAGGGGTACCGTCATGACGGCCACTATTACCGTGTAAACCAACAGGAGTACCGTCAAGACGGCCACTAGTACTGTGTAAACCAACAGGGGTACCGTCAAGACGGCCACTAGTACCGTGTAAACCAACAAGAGTTCTGTCAAGACGGCCACTAGTACCGTGTAAACCAACAGGAGTACCGTTAAGACGGCCACTAGTACCGTGTAAACCAACAGGGGTACCGTCAAGACGGCCACTAGTACCGTGTAAACCTACAGGAGTACCGTCAAGACGGCCACTAGTACCGTGTAGACCAACAGGAGTACCGTCAAGACGGCCACTAGTACCGTGTAAACCAACAGGATTACCGTCAAGACGGCCACTAGTACCGTGTAAACCAACAGGAGTACCGTCAAGACGGCCACTAGTACCGTGTAAACCAACAGGAGTACCGTCAAGACGGCCACTTGTACAGTGTAAACTAACAAGAGCACTGTCAAAACGGCCACTAGTACCGTGTAAACCAACAGGAGTACCGTCAAGACTGCCACTAGTACCGTGTAAACCAACAGGAGTACCGTCAAGACGGGGACTAGTACCATGTAAACCAACAGGAGTACCGTCAAGACGGCCCCTAGTACCATGTAAACCAACAGGAGTACCGTCAAGACGGCCCCTAGTACCATGTAAACCAACAGGAGTACCGTCAAGACGGCCACTAGTACCGTGTAAACCAACAGGAGTACCGTCAAGACTGCCACTAGTACCGTGTAAACCAACAGGAGTACCGTCAAGACTGCCACTAGTACCGTGTAAACCAGCAGGCACTAGTACCATTCTAGAGTGAGGCGAGTACCTGTGAGGCCAGGACCACTAACCGTCCCTCACCAGATGTTATGTTAGAAAAATAATCTCATTTGCCAACCTCGAGCATTATAATGTATGACGTGTAACGTGGCCTGGAGCATTATAATGTATGACGTGTAACGTGGCCTGGAGCATTATAATGTATGACGTGTAACGTGGCCTGGAGCATTATGATATATGACGTGTAACGTGGCCTGGAGCATTATAATGTATGACGTGTAACGTGGCCTGGAGCATTATAATGTATGACGCGTAACGTGGCCTGGAGCATTATAATGTATGACGTGTAACGTGGCCTGGAGCATTATAATGTATGACGTGTAACGTGGCCTGGAGCATTATGATATATGACGTGTAACGTGGCCTGGAGCATTATAATGTATGACGTGTAACGTGGCCTGGAGCATTATGATGTATGACGTGTAACGTGACCTGGAGCATTATAATGTATGACGTGTAACGTGGCCTGGAGCATTATAATGTATGACGTGTAACGTGGCCTGGAGCATTATGATATATGACGTGTAACGTGGCCTGGAGCATTATAATGTATGACGTGTAACGTGGCCTGGAGCATTATAATGTATGACGTGTAACGTGGCCTGGAGCATTATGATATATGACGTGTAACGTGGCCTGGAGCATTATAATGTATGACGTAACGTGGCCTGGAGCATTATAATGTATGACGTGTAACGTGGCCTGGAGCATTATGATATATGACGTGTAACGTGGCCTGGAGCATTATAATGTATGACGTGTAACGTGGCCTGGAGCATTATAATGTATGACGTAACGTGGCCTGGAGCATTATAATGTATGACGTGTAACGTGGCCTGGAGCATTATAATGTATGACGTGTAACGTGGCCTGGAGCATTATAATGTATGACGTAACGTGGCCTTGAGCATTATGATATATGACGTGTAACGTGGCCTGGAGCATTATAATGTATGACGTGTAATGTGGCTTGGAGCATTATAATGTATGACGTGTAACGTGGCCTGGAGCATTATAATGTATGACGTAACGTGGCCTAGAGCATTATGATATATTACGTGTAACGTGGTCTGGAGCATTATAATGTATGACGTAACGTGGCATGGAGCATTATGATATATTACGTGTAACGTGGTCTGGAGCATTATAATATATGACGTATAACGTGGCCTGGAACATTATAATGTATGATGTGTAACGTGACCTGGAGCATTATAATGTATGACGTGTAACGTGGCCTGGAGCATTATAATGTATGATGTGTAACGTGACCTGGAGCATTATAATGTATGACGTAACGTGGCCTTGAGCATTATGATATATGACGTGTAACGTGGCCTGGAGCATTATAATGTATAACGTGTAATGTGGCCTGGAGCATTATAATGTATGACATGTAACGTGGCCTGGAGCATTATAATGTATGACGTAACGTGGCCTGGAGCATTATGATATATTACGTGTAACGTGGCTTGGAGCATTATAATGTATGACGTGTAACGTGGCCTGGAGCATTATAATGTATGACGTAACGTGGCCTGGAGCATTATAATATATGACGTGTAACGTGGTCTGGAGCATTATGATATATTACGTGTAACGTGGTCTGGAGCATTATAATATATGACGTATAACGTGGCCTGGAGCATTATGACATATTACGTGTAAAGTGGTCTGGAGCATTATAATGTATGACGTAACATGGCCTGGAGCATTATGATATATTACGTGTAACGTGGTCTGGAGCATTATAATATATGACGTATAACGTGGCCTGGAGCATTATAATGTATGATGTGTAACGTGACCTGGAGCATTATAATGTATGACGTGTAACGTAGCCTGGAGCATCATAATGTATGAAGTGTAACGTGGACTGGAGCATTATAATGTATGACGTGTAACGTGGTCTGGAGCATTATAATGTATGACGTATAACGTGGCCTGGAGCATTATAATGTATGATGTGTAACGTGACCTGGAGCATTATAATGTATGACGTGTAACGTGGTCTGGAGCATTATAATGTACGACGTGTAACGTGGCCTGGAGCATTATAATGTATGATGTGTAACGTGACCTGGAGCATTATAATGTATGACGTGTAACGTGGCCTGGAGCATTATTATGTATGAAGTGTAACGTGGACTGGAGCATTATAATGTATGACGTGTAACGTGGTCTGGAGCATTATAATGTATGACGTATAACGTGGCCTGGAGCATTATAATGTACGACGTGTAACGTGGCCTCGAGCATTATAATGTATGACGTGTAACGTGGCCTGGAGCATTATAATGTATGTGTAACGTGGCCTGGAGCATTATAATGTATGACGTGTAACGTGGCCTGGAGCATTATAATGTATGACGTAACGTGGCCTTGAGCATTATGACATATGACGTGTAACGTGGCCTGGAGCATTATAATGTACGACGTGTAACGTGGCCTCGAGCATTATAAGGTATGACGTGTAACGTGGCCTGGAGCATTATAATGTATGTGTAACGTGGCCTGGAGCATTATAATGTATGACGTGTAATGTGGCCTGGAGCATTATAATGTATGACGTGTAACGTGGCCTGGAGCATTATGATCTGTGACGTAGAGCGTGGCCTGGAGCATTATAATGTATGACGTGTAACGTGGCTTGGAGCATTATATATGACGTGTAACGTGGCCTGGAGCATTATAATGTATAACATAACGTGGCCTGGAGCATAATAATGTGTGACGTATAACGTGGCCTGAAGCATTATAATGCATGACGTATACCGTGGCCTGGAGCATTATAATATATGACATGTAACGTGACCGCATGTTCATACCTCAATATAATTTGAACCACAGACGAAGACAATCAGCCAATGTTCTCTCCATTTTTTCCTTCTTCTTCCCCAGTGCGAAATAATCACCAGTGGTTCAAAAGAAAACAATAGAGGATAATTACCAACAGTCATGACCCAGATAGAAAGCAAAATGAGATCTTGTGACGATGCAAAGGTTCGGGGCAAGACGGTGGCAAAAACTGCCTCATCGGGATGGGTGTGTGTGTGTGTGAGAGAGAGAGAGAGAGAGAGAGAGAGAGAGAGAGAGAGAGAGAGAGAGAGAGAGAGAGAGAGAGAGAGAGAGAGAACTATTTGTATTGTTACATGTCACACACTGCAGGCACCCCATCAGTACAAAATAATTCAGATAATGGAGAACACTGGGGATCATGTAGCCACCCATAAGAAAACTGGGGATCATGTAGACACCCATGAGAACAGTGGGAACCACGTAGCTACCCATGAGAACACTGGGGGACCATGTAGCCACCCATGAGAACACTGGGGATCATGTAGCCACCCATGAAAACAGTGAGGACCATGTAGCCACCCATAGGAACACTGGGGATCATGTAGCCACCACTGAGAATGCTGGAGGACCATGTAGCCACCCATAAGAACACTGGGGATCATGTAGCCACCCATGAGAACAGTGAGGACCATGTAGCCACCCATGAGAATACTGGAGGACCATGTAGCCACCCATGAGAACACTGTGGGACCATGTAGTATTCTATGAGACACTGAGATCATGTAACAATCCATAAGAACACATGGGACCATGTAGCCACCCATGAAAACACTGGGGATCATGTAGCCACCCATGAGAACACTGGGGGCTATGTAGCTACCCATGAGAAAAATGGAGGACCAAGTAGCTAACCATGAGAACACTGGGGATAATGTAGCCACAAATGAGAACACTTATGATTATGTGGACACCCATGAGAACACTGTGGGACCATGTAGCCACCCATGAAAACACTGGGGATCATGTAGCCACCCATGTGAACACTGGGGGACCATGTAGCTACCCATAAGAACACTGAGGGACCATTTAGCTACCCATGAGGACACTAGGGGTTACGTAGCTACCCATGAGAACACTTGGGGCCATGTAGTCACCTATAAGAACACTGGGGATCATGTAGCCACCCATGAGAACACTGAGGATCATGTAGCCACCCATGCGAAGACTGGGGATCATGTAGCCACCCACGAGAACACTGGGGATCATGTAGCCATCCACAAGATAACTAGGGGACCATGTAGCTATCCATGAGAACACTTGGGGCCATGTAGTCACCTATAAGAACACTGGGGATCATGTAGCCACCCATGAGAACACTGGGGATCATGTAGCCACCCATGAGAACACTGGGGATCATGTAGCCACCCATGAGAACACTGGGGATCATGTAGCCACCCATGAGAACACTGGGGATCATGTAGCCACCCATGAGAACACTGGGGATCATGTAGCCACCCATGAGAACACTGGGGATCATGTAGCCACCCATGAGAACACTGTGGGACCATGTAGCTTTCCATGAGACACTGGGAATCATGTAACAACCCATGAGAACACAGGGGATCATGTAGCCACCCATGAAAACACTGGGGATCATGTAGCCACCCATATGAACACTGGGGAACAATGTAGCTACCAATAAGAACACTGAGGGACCATGTAGCTACTAATGAGAACACTGGGGATTACGTAGCTACCCATGAGAACACTTGGGGGCCATGTAGCCACCTATAAGAACACTGGGGATCATGTAGCCACCCATGAGAACACTAGAATCATGTAGCTACCCATGAGAACACTGGGGATCATGTAGCCACCCATGAGAACACTGGGGGACCATGTAGCTACCCATGAGAAAAATGGGGGGCCAGGTAGCTAACCATGGGAACACTGGGGATAATGTAGCCACAAATGAGAACACTTGGGATCATGTGGACACCCATGAGAACACTGAGGATCGTGTAGCCACCCATGCGAAGACTGGGGATCATGTAGCCACCCACGAGAACACTGGGGGACCATGTAGCTACCCATGAGAAAACTGGGGATCATGTTGCCATCCACAAGATAACTAGGGGACCATGTAGCTATCCATGAGAACACTGGGGACCATGTAGCTACCCATGAGAACACTAGGGATTATGTAGCTACCCATGAGAACACTAGGGATTATGTAGCTACCCATGAGAACACTTAGGGGCTATGTAGCCACCTATGAGAACACTGGGGAGCATGTAGCCACCCATGAGAACACTGGGGGACCATGTAGCTACCCATGAGAACACTGGGGATCATGTAGCTACCCATGAGAACACTAGGGATTATGTAGCCTCCCATGAGAACACTGGGCATCATGTGGCCACCCATGAGATAACTGGGGGACTATGTAGCTCCCAGGAGAACACTGGGGATCAAGTAGCCACCCATAAGAACACTGGGGTCATGTAGCCACCCATGAGAACACTGGGGAGCATGTAGCCACCCATGAGAACACTGGGGGACCATGTAGCAACCTATGAGAACACTGGTGATCATGTAGCCACCCATAAGAACACTGGGGATTATGTAGCCACCCACGAGAACACTGGGGGACCATGTAGCTACCCATGAGAACACTGGGGATCATGTAGCCACCCATGAGAACACTGGGGGATCATGTAGCCACCCATGAGAACACTGGGGATCATGTAACCACCCATGGAAACACTGGGGAGCATGTAGCCACCCACGAGAACATTGGGGGGGGGGGCCATGTAACTACCCATGAGAACACTGGGGATCATGTAGCCACCCATGCGAAGATTAGGGATCATGTAGCCACCCACGAAAACACTGGGGGACCATGTGGCTACCCATAAGAACATTGGGCATCATGTAGCCACCCATGAGAACACTGGGGGACCATGTAGTAACCCATGAGAATATTGGAGGACCGTGAGAACACTGGGATCATGTAGCCACCCATGGGAACACTGGGGATCATGTAGCCACCCATGAGAACACTGGGGATCATGTAGCCACCCATGAGAACACTGGGGATCATGTAGCCACCCATGGGAACACTGGGGATCATGTAGCCACCCATGAGAACACTGGGGATCATGTAGCCACCCATGAGAACACTGGGGATCATGTAGCCACCCATGAGAACACTGAGGATCATTCAGCCACCCATGAGAACACTGGGGATCATGTAGCCACCCATGCGAAGATTAGGGATCATGTAGCCACCCACGAAAACACTGGGGGACCATGTGGCTACCCATAAGAACATTGGGCATCATGTAGCCACCCATGAGAACACTGGGGGACCATGTAGTAACCCATGAGAATATTGGAGGACCGTGTAGCTACCCATGAGAACACTGGGATCATGTAGCCACCCAAGGGAACACTGGGGATCATGTAGCCACCCATGAGAACACTGGGGCACCATGTAGCTACACTAGAGAACATTGGGGGACCATGTAGCTACCCATGAGAACACTGGGGATCATGTAGCCACCCATGAGAACACTAGGGATAATGTAGCTTTCCATGAGAACACTAGGGATCATGTGGCCACCCACAAGATAACTAGGGGACCATGTAGCTACCCATGAGAACACTAGGCGTCCATGTATCTACCCATGAGAACAATGGGGGACGAAGTAGCCGCCCATGAGAACACTAGGGATCCTGCAGCCACCCATGAGAACACCGGGGATCATGTAGCCACCAGTGAGAACATTGGGGCACCATGTAGCTACCCAAGAGAACACTGGGGGACCATGTAGCTACCCAAGAGAACACTGGGGGACCATGTAGCTACCCATGAGAATATTGGTGATCATGTAACCTCCAATGAGAACACTGGGGACCATGTAGCCACCCATAAGAACACTGAGGATCATGTAGCTACCAATGAGAACACTGGGGATCATGTAGCTACCCATGAGAAAACTGGGGGGCCATGTAGCCACCCATGAGAACACTGGGGGACCATGTAGCCACCCATGAGAACACTGGGGGGCCATGTAGCCACCCATGAGAACACTGGGGGACCATGTAGCCACCCATGAGAACACTGGGGGGCCATGTAGCTACCCATGAGAACACTGGGGACCATGTAGCTACCCATGAGAACACTGGGGACCATGTAGCCACCCATGAGAACACTGGGGGGCCATGTAGCCACCCATGAGAACACTGGGGGGGCCATGTAGCCACCCATGAGAACACTGGGGATCATGTAGCCACCCATGAGAACACTGGGGACCAAGTAGCTACCCTTGAAAACACTGGGGATCATGTAGCCACCCATGAGAACACTGGGGACCATGTAGCCACCCATGAGAACACTGGGGACCAAGTAGCTACCCTTGAGAACACTGGGGATCATGTAGCTACCCATGAGAACACTGGGGACCATGTAGCCACCCATGTGAACACTGGGGGACCATGTAGCTACCCATGAGAACACTGGGGACCATGTAGCCACCCATGAGAACACTGGGGGGCCATGTAGCCACCCATGAGAACACTGGGGGACCATGTAGCTACCCTTGAGAACACTGGGGATCATGTAGCCACCCATGAGAACACTGGGGACCATGTAGCCACCCATGAGAACACTGGGGATCATGTAGCCACCCCTGAGAACACTGGAGATCATGTAGCCACCCATGAGGACACTGGAAGATCTTTAGCTACCAATAAGAACACTGGGGATCATATAGCTACCAATGAGAACACTGGGGGACCATGAAGCCACCCATGAGTACACTGGGGGACCAAGTAGCTACCCTTGAGAGCACTGGAGATCATGTAGCCACCCATGAGAACACTGGGGACCGTGTAGCCACCCCTGAGAACACTGAGGGTCATGTAGCCACCCCTGAGAACACTGGAGATCATGTAGCCACCCATGAGAACACTGGGGACCATGTAGCCACCCAAGAGAACACTGGGGATCATGTTGCCACCCCTGAGAACACTGGGGATCATGTAGCCACCCATGAGAACACTGCGGGACCATGCAGCTACCCATGAGAACACTGGGGGACCATGTAGCCTCTCTTGAGAAAACTTGGGATCATGTCGCTACCCATGAAATTACTGTGGATCATGTAGCCACCCATGAGAACACTAGGGATCATGTAGCCACCCACGAGAACACTGGGGGACCATGGAGCTATCCATGAGAACACTGGGGGATCTGGATCTACCCATTAGAACACTGGGGGACCATGTAGCCACCCATGAGAACACTGGGGATCATGTAGCCACCCCTGAGAACACTGGAGATCATGTAGCCACCCATGAGAACACTGGGATCATGTAGCCACCCCTGAGAACACTGGGGGACCATGTAGCCACCCATGAGAACACTGCGGGACGATGTAGCCACCCATGAGAACACTAGGGATCATGTAGCCACCCCTGAGAACACTGGAGATCATGTAGCCACCCACGAGAACACTGGGGAACCATGTAGCTACCCATGAGAACACTGGGGGATCTGGATCAACCCATTAGAACACTGGGAGACCATGTAGCCACCCATGAGAACAATGGGGATCATGTAGCCAACCATGATAATACTGGGGAACCATGTAGCTACCCATGAGAACACCGGGGATCATGTAGCCACCCATCGGAACACTTGGGATCATGTAGACACCCATGACAATACTAGGGATCATGTAGCTACCCATGAGAACACTTGGGGACCATGTAGCTACCCATGAGAACAATGGGGGACCATGTAGCTACCCATGAGAACACTGGGGGACCATGTAGCCACCCATGAGAACACTGGGGGACCATGTAGCCACCCATGAGAACACTGGAGGACCATGTAGCTACCCATGAGAACACTGGGGGACCATGTAGCCACCCATGAGAACACTGGGGGACCATGTAGCCACCCATGAGAACACTGGAGGACCATGTAGCCACCCATGAGAACACTGGAGGACCATGTAGCCACCCATGAGAACACTGGAGGACCATGTAGCTACCCATGAGAACACTGGGGGACCATGTAGCCACCCATGAGAACACTGGAGGACCATGTACCCACCCATGAGAACACTGGGGGACCATGTAGCCACCCATGAGAACACTGGAGGACCATGTAGCCACCCATGAGAACACTGGAGGACCATGTAGCCACCCATGAGAACACTGGAGGACCATGTAGCTACCCATGAGAACACTGGGGGACCATGTAGCCACCCATGAGAACACTGGGGGACCATGTAGCCACCCATGAGAACACTGGAGGACCATGTAGCTACCCATGAGAACACTGGGGACCATGTAGCCACCCATGAGAACACTGGGGGACCATGTAGCCACCCATGAGAACACTGGAGGACCATGTAGCTACCCATGAGAACACTGGGGGACCATGTAGCCACCCATGAGAACACTGGAGGACCATGTAGCCACCCATGAGAACACTGGGGGACCATGTAGCCACCCATGAGAACACGAGGACCATGTAGCCACCCACGAGAACACTGGGGGACCATGTAGCCACCCATGAGAACACGAGGACCATGTAGCCACCCACGAGAACACTGGGGGACCATGTAGTTTCCCATGAGAACACTGGGGGACCATGTAGCTACCCATGAGAACACTGGGGGACCATGTAGCTACCCATGAGAACACTGGGGGACCATGTAGCTACCCATGAGAACACTGGGGGACCATGTAGCCACCCATGAGAACACTGGGGATCATGCAGCCACCCATGAAACCACTGGGGTACGATGTAGCCACCCATGAGACCACTGGGGGACCATGTAACCACCCATGAGAACACTGGGGATCCACGTAGCCACCCTTTAGAACAATGGGGAACATGTAGCTCCCCGTGAGAACACAGTCTCAGCCACTCACGTTACTTTGTGTCTGGTCTCAGAAAGTGAACAATATATCGTCAGGAACCTCGGCTGGGGAGCCTTGGTGACGCCCGGGAGAGAAGGGTTGAGGTAATTTGCTCGACATTTCCTGGAATCTGGCGACCACAGAGTGTCAAGAGACACACAGCAAACAGACACCTACGGAATTACTCAGAGAAATACATGAAAACATGCAGAGTTACGTATATCATACATACATACATACATATATATATATATATATATATATATATATATATATATATATATATATATATATATATATATATATATATATATATATATCCTCCTGCGCAGGAGGATGGATGTGCTGGAAATGAGATGTTTGAGGACAATGTGTGGTGTGAGGTGGTTTGATCGAGTGAGTAACGTAAGGGTAAGAGAGATGTGTGGAAATAAAAAGAGCGTGGTTGAGAGAGCAGAAGAGGGTGTTTTGAAGTGGTTTGGGCACATGGAGAGGATGAGTGAGGAAAGATTGACCAAGAGGATATATGTGTCGGAGGTGGAGGGAACGAGGAGAAGAGGGAGACCAAATTGGAGGTGGAAAGATGGAGTGAAAAAGATTTTGTGTGATCGGGGCCTGAACATGCAGGAGGGTGAAAGGAGGGCAAGGAATAGAGTGAATTGGAGCGATGTGGTATACCGGGGTTGACGTGCTGTCAGTGGATTGAAGCAGGGCATGTGAAGCGTCTGGGGTAAACCATGGAAAGCTGTGTAGGTATGTATATTTGCGTGTGTGGCCGTATGTATATACATGTGTATGGGGGGGGGGGTTGGGCCATTTCTTTCGTCTGTTTCCTTGCGCTACCTCGCAAACGCGGGAGACAGCGACAAAGTATAATAAATAAAATGAATAAAATATATATATATAAATATATATATATATATATATATATATATATGTATATATATATATATATATATATATATATATATATATATATATATATATATATATATATATATATATATATATTTCTTTTTCTTTTTTTAAACTTCGCCATTTCCCGCGTTAGCGAGGTAGCGGTAAGAACAGAGGGCTGGGCCTTTGAGGGAATATCCTCACCTGGCCCCCTTCTCTGTTACTTCTTTTGGAAAATTAAAAAAGATAATGAGAGGGGAGGATTTCCAGCCCCCCCCGCTCCCTCCCCTTTTAGTCGCCTTCTACGACACTCAGGGAATACGTGGGAAGTATTCTTTCTCCCCTATCCACAGGGATAATATATATATATATATATATATATATATATATATATATATATATATATATATATATATATATATATATATATATATATAAGGTAAGGGGAGTGGGGGAGGAATGGATGTATTTAGGGAAGCAGTGATGGCTTGCGCAAAAGATGCTTGTGGCATGAGAAGCGTGGGAGGTGGGTTGATTAGAAAAGGTAGTGAGTAGTGGGATAAAGAAGTAAGATTATTAGTGAAAGAGAAGAGAAAGGCATTTGAACGATTTTTGCAAAGAAAAAATGCAAATGAGTGAGAGAGGTATAAAAGAAAGAGGCAGGAGGTCAAGAGAAAGGTGCAAGAGGTGAAAAAGAGGGCAAATGAGAGTTGGGGTGAGAGAGTATCATTAAATTTCAGGGAGAATAAAAAGATGTTTTGGAAGGAGGTAAATAAAGTGCGTAAGACAAGGGAGCAAATGGGAACTTCAGTGAAGGGGGCTAATGGGGAGGTGATAACAAGTAGTGGTGATGTGAGAAGGAGATGGAGTGAGTATTTTGAAGGTTTGTTGAATGTGTTTGATGATAGAGTGGCAGATATAGGGTGTTTTGGTCGAGGTGGTGTGCAAAGTGAGAGGGTTAGGAAAAATGATTTGGTAAACAGAGAAGAGGTAGTAAAAGCTTTACGGAAGATGAAAGCCGGCAAAGCAGCAGGTTTGGATGGTATTGCAGTGGAATTTATTAAAAAAGGGGGTGACTGTATTGTTGACTGGTTGGTAAGGTTATTTAATGTATGTATGACTCATGGTGAGGTGCCTGAGGATTGGCGGAATGCGTGCATAGTGCCATTGTACAAAGGCAAAGGGGATAAGAGTGAGTGCTCAAATTACAGAGGTATAAGTTTGTTGAGTATTCCTGGTAAATTATATGGGAGGGTATTGATTGAGAGGGTGAAGGCATGTACAGAGCACCAGATTGGGGAAGAGCAGTGTGATTTCAGAAGTGGTAGAGGATGTGTGGATCAGGTGTTTGCTTTGAAGAATGTATGCGAGAAATACTTAGAAAAGCAAATGGATTTGTATGTAGCATTTATGGATCTGGAGAAGGCATATGATAGAGTTGACAGAGATGCTCTGTGGAAGGTTTTAAGAATATATGGTGTGAGAGGCAAGTTGTTAGAAGCAGTGAAAAGTTTTTATCGAGGATGTAAGGCATGTGTACGTGTAGGAAGAGAGGAAAGTGATTGGTTCTCAGTGAATGTAGGTTTGCGGCAGGGGTGTGTGATGTCTCCATGGTTGTTTAATTTGTTTATGGATGGGGTTGTTAGGGAGGTGAATGCAAGAGTTTTGGAAAGAGGGGCAAGTATGCAGTCTGTTGTGGATGAGAGAGCTTGGGAAGTGAGTCAGTTGTTGTTCGCTGATAATACAGCGCTGGTGGCTGATTCATGTAAGAAACTGCAGAAGCTGGTGACTGAGTTTGGTAAAGTGTGTGAAAGAAGAAAGTTAAGAGTAAATGTGAATAAGAGCAAGGTTATTAGGTACAGTAGGGTTGAGGGTCAAGTCAATTGGGAGGTAAGTTTGAATGGAGAAAAACTGGAGGAAGTAAAGTGTTTTAGATATTTGGGAGTGGATCTGGCAGCGGATGGAACCATGGAAGCGGAAGTGAATCATAGGGTGGGGGAGGGGGCGAAAATTCTTGGAGCTTTGAGGAATGTTTGGAAGTCGAGAACATTATCTCGGAAAGCAAAAATGGGTATGTTTGAAGGAATAGTGGTTCCAACAATGTTGTATGGTTGCGAGGCGAGGGCTATGGATAGAGTTGTGCGGAGGAGAGTGGATGTGCTGGAAATGAGATGTTTGAAGACAATATGTTGTGTGAGGTGGTTTGATCGAGTAAGTAATGTAAGGGTGAGAGAGATGTGTGGAAATAAAAAGAGTGTGGTTGAGAGAGCAGAATAGGGTGTTTTGAAATGGTTTGATCACATGGAGAGAATGAGTGGGGAAAGATTGACCATGAGGATATATGTGTCAGAGGTGGAGGGAACGAGGAGAAGTGGGAGACCAAATTGAAGGTGGAAAGATGGAGTGAAAAAGATTTTGAGTGATCGTGGCCTGAACATGCACGAGGGCGAAAGGCGTGCACGGAATAGAGTGAATTGGAACGATGTGGTATACCGGAGTCGACGTGCTGTCAATGGATTGAACCAGGGCATGTGAAGCGTCTGGGGTAAACCATGGAAAGTGTGTGGGGCCTGGATGTGGAAAGGGAGCTGTGGTTTCGGTGCATTATTACATGACAGCTAGAGAATGAGTGTGAACGAATGGGGCCTTTGTTGTCTTTCCTAGCGCTACATCACACACTTGAGGGGGGAGGGGGTTGTTATTCCATGTGTCGCGAGTTGGCGATGGGAACAAATAAAGGCAGACAGTATGAATTATGCACATGTGTATATATGTATATGTCTGTGTGTGTATATATATGTGTACATTGAGATGTATAGGTATGTATATTTGCGTGTGTGGACGTGTATGTATATACATGTGTTTGTGGGCGGGTTGGGCCATTCTTTCGTCTGTTTGCTTGCTCTACCTCGCTAACGCGTGAGACAGCGACAAAGCAAAATAAAATAAAAATAAATAGAAATATATATTTTTTTTTTTTTTTTGCTTTGTCGCTGTCTCCCGCGTTTGCGAGGTAGCGCAAGGAAACAGACGAAAGAAATGGCCCAACCCACCCCCATACACATGTATATACATACGTCCCCACACGCAAATATACATACCTACACAGCTTTCCATGGTTTACCCCAGACGCTTCACATGCCTTGATTCAATCCACTGACAGCACGTCAACCCCGGTATACCACATCGCTCCAATTCACTCTATTCCTTGCCCTCCTTTCACCCTCCTGCATGTTCAGGCCCCGATCACACAAAATCTTTTTCACTCCATCTTTCCACCTCCAATTTGGTCTCCCTCTTCTCCTTGTTCCCTCCACCTCCGACACATATATCCTCTTGGTCAATCTTTCCTCACTCATTCTCTCCATGTGCCCAAACCATTTCAAAACACCCTCTTCTGCTCTCTCAACCACGCTCTTTTTATTTCCACACATCTCTCTTACCCTTACGTTACTTACTCGATCAAACCACCTCACACCACACATTGTCCTCAAACATCTCATTTCCAGCACATCCATCCTCCTGCGCACAACTCTATCCATAGCCCACGCCTCGCAACCATACAACATTGTTGGAACCACTATTCCTTCAAACATACCCATCTTTGCTTTCGGAGATAATGTTCTCGACTTCCACACATTCTTCAAGGCTCCCAGAATTTTCGCCCCCTCCCCCACCCTATGATCCACTTCCGCTTCCATGGTTCCATCCGCTGCCAGATCCACTCCCAGATATCTAAAACACTTCACTTCCTCCAGTTTTTCTCCATTCAAACTCACCTCCCAATTGACTTGACCCTCAACCCTACTGTACCTAATAACCTTGCTCTTATTCACATTTACTCTTAACTTTCTTCTTTCACACACTTTACCAAACTCAGTCACCAGCTTCTGTAGTTTCTCACATGAATCAGCCACCAGCGCTGTATCATCAGCGAACAACAACTGACTCACTTCCCAAGCTCTCTCATCCCCTACAGACTTCATACTTGCCCCTCTTTCCAAAACTCTTGCATTCACCTCCCTAACAACCCCATCCATAAACAAATTAAACAACCATGGAGACATCACACACCCCTGCCGCAAACCTACATTCACTGAGAACCAATCACTTTCCTCTCTTCCTACACGTATACATGCCTTACATCCTCGATAAAAACTTTTCACTGCTTCTAACAACTTCCCTCCCACACCATATATTCTTAATAAATTCCACAGAGCATCTCTATCAACTCTCTCATATGCCTTCTCCAGATCCATAAATGCTACATACAAATCCATTTGCTTTTCTAAGTATTTCTCACATACATTCTTCAAAGCAAACACCTGATCCACACATCCTCTACCACTTCTGAAACCACACTGCTCTTCCCCAATCTGATGCTCTGTACATGCCTTCACCCTCTCAATCAATACCCTCCCATATAATTTACCAGGAATACTCAACAAACTTATACCTCTGTAATTTGAGCACTCACTCTTATCCCCTTTGCCTTTGTACAATGGCACTATGCACGCATTCCGCCAATCCTCAGGCACCTCACCATGAGTCATACATACATTAAATAACCTTACCAACAAGTCAACAATACAGTCACCCCCTTTTTTAATAAATTCCACTGCAATACCATCCAAACCTGCTGCCTTGCCGGCTTTCATCTTCCGCAAAGCTTTTACTACCTCTTCTCTGTTTACCAAATCATTTTTCCTAACCCTCTCACTTTGCACACCACCTCGACCAAAACACCCTATACCTGCCACTCTATCATCAAACACATTCAACAAACCTTCAAAATACTCACTCCATCTCCTTCTCACATCACCACTACTTGTTATCACCTCCCCATTTGCGCCCTTCACTGAAGTTCCCATTTGCTCCCTTGTCTTATATATATATATATATATATATATATATATATATATATATATATATATATATATATATATATATATATATACATATATATATATATTTTTTTTTTTCCGAAAGAAGGAACAGAGAAGGGAGCCAGGTGAGGATATTCCCTCAAAGGCCTAGTCCTCTGTTCTTAGCACTACCTCGCTGACGCGGGAAATG
Source organism: Panulirus ornatus (assembly GCF_036320965.1). NCBI lineage: Eukaryota > Metazoa > Arthropoda > Malacostraca > Decapoda > Palinuridae > Panulirus > Panulirus ornatus. The sequence continues at coordinate 12,803,308 of NC_092255.1, forward strand.
GCGAATAGTTTGAAAGAAAAGAAAGAAATATATATATATATATATATATATATATATATATATATATATATAGGCTCAGAGTGGGGTGCCTAAATGTGTGTGGATGTAACCAAGATGTGAAAAAAGGAGAGATAGGTAGTATGTTTGAGGAAAGGAACCTGGATGTTTTGGCTCTGAGTGAAACGAAGCTCAAGGGTAAAGGGGAAGAGTGGTTTGGGAATGTCTGGGGAGTAAAGTCAGGGGTTAGTGAGAGGACAAGAGGAAGGGAAGGAGTAGCAATACTCCTGAAACAGGAGTTGTGGGAGTATGTGATAGAGTGTAAGAAAGTAAATTCTCGATTAATATGGGTAAAACTGAAAGTTGATGGAGAGAGGTGGGTGATTATTGGTGCATATGCACCTGGGCATGAGAAGAAAGATCAAGAGAGGCAAGTGTTTTGGGAGCAGCTGAATGAGTGTGTTAGTGGTTTTGATGCACGAGACCGGGTTATAGTGATGGGTGATTTGAATGCAAAGGTGAGTAATGTGGCAGTTGAGGGAATAATTGGTATACATGGGGTGTTCAGTGTTGTAAATGGAAATGGTGAAGAGCTTGTAGACTTATGTGCTGAAAAAGGACTGATGATTGGGAATACCTGGTTTAAAAAGCGAGATATACATAAGTATACTTATGTAAGTAGGAGAGATGGCCAGAGAGCGTTATTGGATTACGTGTTAATTGACAGGCGTGCGAAAGAGAGACTTTTGGATGTTAATGTGCTGAGAGGTGCAACTGGACGGATGTCTGATCATTATCTTGTGGAGGCTAAGGTGAAGATTTGTATGGGTTTTCAGAAAAGAAGAGTGAATGTTGGGGTGAAGAGGGTGGTGAGAGTAAGTGAGCTTGAGAAGGAGACCTGTGTGAGGAAGTACCAGGAGAGACTGAGTACAGAATGGAAAAAGGTGAGAACAATGGAAGTAAGGGGAGTGGGGGAGGAATGGGATGTATTTAGGGAATCAGTGATGGTTTGCGCAAAAGATGCTTGTGGCATGAGAAGAGTGGGAGGTGGGTTGATTAGAAAGGGTAGTGAGTGGTGGGATGAAGAAGTAAGAGTATTAGTGAAAGAGAAGAGAGAGGCATTTGGACGATTTTTGCAGGGAAAAAATGCAATTGAGTGGGAGATGTATAAAAGAAAGAGACAGGAGGTCAAGAGAAAGGTGCAAGAGGTGAAAAAAAGGGCAAATGAGAGTTGGGGTGAGAGAGTATCATTAAATTTTAGGGAGAATAAAAAGATGTTCTGGAAGGAGGTAAATAAAGTGCGTAAGACAAAGGAGCAAATGGGAACTTCAGTGAAGGGCGCAAATGGGGAGGTGATAACAAGTAGTGGTGATGTGAGAAGGAGATGGAGTGAGTATTTTGAAGGTTTGTTGAATGTGTTTGATGATAGAGTGGCAGATATAGGGTGTTTTGGTCAGGTGGTGTGCAAAGTGAGAGGGTTAGGGAAAATGATTTGGTAAACAGAGAAGAGGTAGTGAAAGCTTTGCGGAAGATGAAAGCCGGCAAGGCAGCAGGTTTGGATGGTATTGCAGTGGAATTTATTAAAAAAGGGGGTGACTGTATTGTTGACTGGTTGGTAAGGTTATTTAATGTATGTATGACTCATGGTGAGGTGCCTGAGGATTGGCGGAATGCGTGCATAGTGCCATTGTACAAAGGCAAAGGGGATAAGAGTGAGTGCTCAAATTACAGAGGTATAAGTTTGTTGAGTATTCCTGGTAAATTATATGGGAGGGTATTGATTGAGAGGGTGAAGGCATGTACAGAGCATCAGATTGGGGAAGAGCAGTGTGGTTTCAGAAGTGGTAGAGGATGTGTGGATCAGGTGTTTGCTTTGAAGAATGTATGTGAGAAATACTTAGAAAAGCAAATGGATTTGTATGTAGCATTTATGGATCTGGAGAAGGCATATGATAGAGTTGATAGAGATGCTCTGTGGAATTTATTAAGAATATATGGTGTGGGAGGGAAGTTGTTAGAAGCAGTGAAAAGTTTTTATCGAGGATGTAAGGCATGTATACGTGTAGGAAGAGAGGAAAGTGATTGGTTCTCAGTGAATGTAGGTTTGCGGCAGGGGTGTGTGATGTCTCCATGGTTGTTTAATTTGTTTATGGATGGGGTTGTTAGGGAGGTAAATGCAAGAGTTTTGGAAAGAGGGGCAAGTATGAAGTCTGTTGGGGATGAGAGAGCTTGGGAAGTGAGTCAGTTGTTGTTCGCTGATGATACAGCCCTGGTGGCTGATTCATGTGAGAAACTGCAGAAGCTGGTGACTGAGTTTGGTAAAGTGTGTGGAAGAAGAAAGTTAAGAGTAAATGTGAATAAGAGCAAGGTTATTAGGTACAGTAGGGTTGAGGGTCAAGTCAATTGGGAGGTGAGTTTGAATGGAGAAAAACTGGAGGAAGTGAAGTGTTTTAGATATCTGGGAGTGGATCTGGCAGCGGATGGAACCATGGAAGCGGAAGTGGATCATAGGGTGGGGGAGGGGGCGACAATTCTGGGGGCCTTGAAGAATGTGTGGAAGTCGAGAACATTATCTCGGAAAGCAAAAATGGGTATGTATGAAGGAATAGTGGTTCCAACAATGTTGTATGGTTGCGAGGCGTGGGCTATGGATAGAGTTGTGCGCAGGAGGATGGATGTGCTGGAAATGAGATGTTTGAGGACAATGTGTGGTGTGAGGTGGTTTGATCGAGTGAGTAACGTAAGGGTAAGAGAGATGTGTGGAAATAAAACGAGCGTGGTTGAGAGAGCAGAAGAGGGTGTTTTGAAGTGGTTTGGGCACATGGAGAGGATGAGTGAGGAAAGATTGACCAAGAGGATATATGTGTCGGAGGTGGAGGGAACAAGGAGAAGAGGGAGACCAAATTGGAGGTGGAAAGATGGAGTGAAAAAGATTTTGTGTGATCGGGGCCTGAACATGCAGGAGGGTGAAAGGAGGGCAAGGAATAGAGTGAATTGGAGCGATGTGGTATACCGGGGTTGACGTGCTGTCAGTGGATTGAATCAAGGCATGTGAAGCGTCTGGGGTAAACCATGGAAAGCGGTGTAGGTATGTATGTTTGCGTGTGTGGACGTATGTATATACATGTGTATGGGGGTGGGTTGGGCCATTTCTTTCGTCTGTTTCCTTGCGCTACCTCGCAAACGCGGGAGACAGCGACAAAGTATAATAATAATAATAATAATATATATATATATATATATATATATATATATATATATATATATATATATATATATATATATATCTTTTTTTTTTTTTTTTGCTTTGTCGCTGTCTCCCGCATTTGCGAGGTAGCGCAAGGAAACAGACGAAAGAAATGGCCCAACCCATCCCCATACACATGTATATACATACGTCCACACACGCAAATATACATACCTACAAAGCTTTCCATGGTTTACCCCAGACGCTTCACATGCCCTGATTCAATCCACTGACAGCACGTCAACCCCGGTATACCACATCGATCCAATTCACTCTATTCCTTGCCCTCCTTTCACCCTCCTGCATGTTCAGGCCCCGATCACACAAAATCTTTTTCACTCCATCTTTCCACCTCCAATTTGGTCTCCCTCTTCTCCTCGTTCCCTCCACCTCCGACACATATATCCTCTTGGTCAATCTTTCCTCACTCATTCCCTCCATGTGCCCAAACCATTTCAAAACACCCTCTTCTGCTCTCTCAACCACGCTCTTTTTATTTCCACCCTTGTGTGCACACCATTACCCATGCTGGGACGACCCTTGTGTGCACACCATTACCCATGCTGGGACGACCCTTGCGTTCACACCATTACCCATGCTGGGACGACCCTTGGGTGCACACCGTTACCCATGCTGGGACGACCCTTGTGTGCACACCATTACCCATGCTGGGACGACCCTTGGGTGCACACCATTACCCATGCTGGGACGACCCTTGAGTGCACACCATTACCCATGCTGGGACGACCCTTGTGTCACACCATTACCCATGCTGGGACGACCCTTGTGTGCACACCATTACCCATGCTGGAACGACCCTTGTGTGCACACCATTACTCATGCTGGGACGACCCTTGTGTGCACACCATTACCCACGCTGGGACTACCCTTGTGTGCACACCATTACCCATGCTGGGACGACCCTTGTGTGCACACCATTACCCATGCTGGGGACGACCCTTGTGTGCACACCATTACCCATGCTGGGACGACCCTTGTGTGCGCACCATTACCCATGCTGGGACGACCCTTGTGTGCACACCATTACTCATGCTGGGACGACCCTTGTGTGCACACCATTACCCACGCTGGGACGACCCTTGTGTGCACATCATTACCTATGCTGGGACGACCCTTGTGTGCACACCATTACCCATGCTGTGACGACCCTTGTGTGCACACACCATTACCCATGCTGGGACGACCCTTGTGTGCACAGCATTACCCATGCTGGGAGGACCCTTGTGTGCACACCATTATCCGCGCTGGGAGGACCTTTGTGTGCACACCATTACCCATGCACGGAACGACCCTTGTGTGCACACCATTACCCATGCTGGGACGAACCTTGTGTGCACACCATTACCCATGCTGGGACGACCCTTGTGTGCATACCATTACCCATGCTCGGAACGACCCTTGTGTGCACACCATTACCCATGCCGGGACGACCCTTGTGTGCACACCATTATCCATGCTGGGACGACACTTGTGTGCACACCATTACCCACGCTGTGACGACCCTTGTGTGCACATCATTACCCATGCTCGGAACGACCGTTGTGTGCACACCATTACCCATGCTGGGACGACCCTTATGTGCACACCGTTACCCATGCTGGGACGACCCTTGTGTGCACACCATTACCCACGCTGGGACGACCCTTGTTTGCACACCATTACCCATGCTGGGACGACACTTGTTTGCACACCATTACACATGCTGGGACGACCCTTGTGTGCACACACCATTACACATGCTGGGACGACCCTTGTGTGCACACCATTACCCATGCTGGGACGACCCTTGTGTGCTCACCATTACCCATGCTGGGACGACCCTTGTGTGCACACCATTACCCATGCTGGGACGACCCTTGTGTGCACACCGTTACCCATGCTGGGACGACCCTTGTGTGCACACTATTACCCATCCTGGGACGACCCTTGTGTGCACACCATTACCCACGCTGGGACGACCCTTGGGTGTACACCATTACCCATGCTGGGACGACCCTTGTTTGCACACCATTGCACATGCTGGGACGACCCTTGTGTGCACACTATTACCCTTGCTGGGACGACCCTTGTGTGCTCACCATTACCCATGCTGGGACGACCCTTGTGTGCACACCATTACCCATGCTGGGACGACCCTTGTGTGCACACCATTACCCATGCTGGGACGAACCTTGTGTGCACAGCATTACCCATGCTGGGAAGACCCTTGTGTGCACACCATTACCCTTGCTGAGACGACCCTTGTGTGCTCACCATTACCCATGCTGGGACGACCCTTGTGTGCTCACCATTACCCATGCTGGGACGACCCTTGTGTGCACACCATTACCCATGCTGGGACGACCCTTTTGTGCACACCATTACCCATGCTGGGATGACCCTTGTGTGCACACCATTACCCATGCTGGGACGACCCTTGTGTGCACACCATTACCCATGCTGGGACGACCCTTGTGTGCACACCATTACCCATGCTGGGACGACCCTTGTGTGCACACTATTACCCATGCTGGGACGACCCTTGTGTGCACAACATTACCCATGCTGGGACGACCCTTGTGTGCACACCATTACCCATGCTGGGACGACCCTTGTGTGCACACCATTACACATGTTGGGACGACCCTTGTTTGGACACCATTACACATGCTGGGATGACCCTTGTGTGCACACCATTACACATGCTGGGACGACCCTTGTGTGCACACCATTACACATGCTGGGACAACCTTTGTGTGCCCACCATTACCCATGCTGGGACGACCCTTGTGTGCACACCATTACCCACGTTGGGACGACCCTTGTGTGCACACCATTACCCATGCTGGGACGACCCTTGTGTGCACACCATTACCCATGCTGGGAAGACCCTTGTGTGCACACCATTACCCACGCTGGGACGACCCTTGTGTGCATACCATTACACATGCTGGGACGACCCTTGTGTGCACACCATTACACATGCTGGGACGACCCTTGTGTGCACACCATTACCCACGCTGGGACGACCCTTGTGTGCACACCATTACCCATGCTGGGACGACCCTTGTGTGCACACCATTATACATGCTGGGACGACCCTTGTGTGCACACCATTACACATGCTGGGACGACCCTTGTGTGCACACCATTACACATGCTGGGACGACCCTTGTGTGCACACCATTACACATGCTGGGACGACCCTTGTGTGCACACCATTACCCATGCTGGGACGACCCTTGTGTGCACACCATTACACATGCTGGGACGACCCTTGTGTGCAGACCATTACCCATGCTGGGACGACCCTTGTGTGCACACCATTACACATGCTGGGACGACCCTTCTGTGCACACCATTACCCACGCTGGGACGACCCTTGTGTGCACACCATTACCTATGCTGGGACGACCCTTTTGTGCACACCATTACCCATGCTGGGACGACCCTTGTGTGCACACCATTACCCATGCTGGGACGACCCTTGTGTGCACACCATTACCCATGCTGGGACGACCCTTGTGTGCACACCATTACCCATCCTGGGACGACCCTTGTGTGCACACCATTACCCATGCTGGGACGACCCTTGTGTGCACACCATTACCCATGCTGCGACGACCTTGTGTGCACACCATTACCCATGCTGGGACGACCCTTGTGTGCATACCATTACCCATGCTGGGACGACTCTTGTGTGCACACCATTACCCATGCTGGGACGACACTTGTGTGCACACCATTACCTATGCTGGGACGACCCTTGTGTGCACACCATTACCCACGCTGGGACGACCCTTGTGTGCACACCATTACACATGCTGGGACGACCCTTTTGTGCACACCATTAAACATGCTGGGACGACCCTTGTGTGCACACCATTACCCACGCTGGGACGACCCTTGTGTGCACACCATTACCCATGCTGGGACGACCCTTGTGTGCACATCATTACCCATGCTGGGACGACCCTTGTGTGCACACCATTACCCATGCTGGGACGACCCTTGTGTGCACACCATTACACATGCTGGGACGACCCTTTTGTGCACACCATTACACATGCTGGGACGACCCTTGTGTGCACACCATTACCCACGCTGGGACGACCCTTGTGTGCACACCATTACCCATGCTGGGACGACCCTTTTGTGCACACCATTACACATGCTGGGACGACCCTTGTGTGCACACCATTACTCATGCTGGGACGACCCTTGTGTGCACAGCATTACCCATGCTGGGACGACCCTTGTGTGCACACCATTACCCACGCTGGGACGACCCTTGTGTGCACACCATTACCCATGCTGGGACGACCCTTGTGTGCACACCATTACACATGCTGGGACGACCCTTGTGTGCACAACATTACCCACCCTGGGACGACCCTTTTGTGCACACCATTACACATGCTGGGACGACCCTTGTGTGCACACCATTACACATGCTGGGACGACCCTTGTGTGCACATCATTACCCATGCTGGTTGAAAGTCACTCGTATGAGACACATGTTTGCCAACGATGCCAAAGACGTGAGTGAGGCATAGATCACAGGGAGTGTGATGCGTTGCAAGCATCAACTGCAGGAATGGCGAGACAGAATATAAAATTGTGGAACGTAATCGTGGATGTTTTCATAACTGGGAACAAGTTGCAAGAATAAGTGTGTGAGGTGAATCTTGCAGTTCACATCACGTCGAACTTATCTGCCAGAAACTGGCATGAAGAGGAGGGAGGGGTGAAGTGTATCCCACTTTGGTCCATGCCAAAACTGTTTTCATACATAGGACAGTGAGATGGTGGTGAAGAAGGCGCAGACGATGTATGCTGGCCACAAAACAGGATTCTATGCCCCAGTGGTTTGGTCTGACGCCCTTACGTGATTATGGACAGAGGAACAGGAGAAGGCTCAGCGGAATGCACCGAGAATACGGTCCTGCTACAGATGAATGAAAAAATTATGTAGGAAGGATGGAAGCCTTCGTTCTGTCCACACTGTGTGAAGGAACAAAAAACGATAGGGACAAGATGAGTATCTGTAAATTCGTGGGTGACATAGATAACACACACCAGTTCTCTTCAGCCACAAGGGACGAGTAAATTAGAGGACATAACGGATACATGCCAGGAGGGACGTCAGGAAACACTCCTCTGGGACACGAGGAACGAGTTGGGGGACAGTGGATGATGGCAGGAGAAAATGTAGAATGCAGCACGACACAGTGGTGAGGTTGTGGGATGGAACCATGTGGGTGTATTGTTCCTTTCTCCAAATGCACAATTAGTAGTTACACACACACACACACACACACACACACACACACACACACACACACACACACACACACACACACACACACACACACACACACACACACACACACACACACACACACAGTGTATCTTCCTTTCATTTTACGTAAACAATGAATCGCGAAAGATTCGTTTCCCAGAAATGGTTGGCGAGGAAGCTTGTGTGAGTAAGGAGAGCCTGAAGGTGGCGTTCCTCACCCATATTAGTGACAGATACGATGACGTCTGCTGAGGATGTAAACACCAGACATATATAACCCCGTCCTGTGGCAGTACCTTCCCACGCCCAGTCGTCCTCACCAGTGCACGACGCGCAGGTCCCACTCCAAGCTCTCTCACACCCCTCGCTCTCCTCCTCCTCCTCCTCCTCCTCCCGCGCTTGAGGCTTACCAGATGACCTCGTCTGACACTTAGCTAATGACCTGAGTCGACCCAGCCTCCCCTCCCTCTTACACTGGGTCATTATCCACGGTTGTGCCTCGCGAGGAAGGGGGTGGGGGACAAACGTATAATGAGGGGAGGGAAGTGTTGTCCACGGGCGTGTGGTGAAGACCTGCTCTCTCTCTCTCTCTCTCTCTCTCTCTCTCTCTCTCTCTCTCTCTCTCTCTCTCTCTCTCTCTCTCTCTCTCTCTCGATGGTTCCCGCCAGTGCAGTACTCCCCGGTGGCTGAGGCCCTCCCAGTCCTTGGGCGTTTTATACACTGGTTCTTCCCTTACGTTGCACGACGTCCACGGGATGGGTCGGGGCGCACGGTGAACTCGCCCTTCTTGCGACTAAGGTCAGTCAGATGACTGATATTTTTTTTCTCTTTATGCCGCAGGAGCCGCGAGTTTTTCTTGTGAGCTCCAACCCAGCTTGTGGACCGTGGCGCAAAAGAGGGGCAGAGAGAGCACGAAAGCTCCGGGGGACTGAGCCACGGTGATATAAGCTACATAAAGACATCTGTCTGTTGTGATCCATGATGTGCACATGCATCATACTCGTGAGGGAACTGATCTACGATCAGACTTCCTCGCTAGCGTGACAATGAACAGATGAGTTCATCAAGAACTGACCGACGTGTGTAGACGACCTGAAATGTCTCTTGTTTAAGCACAGTGTGTGGTAAACACACCAGACATGGTTGCCTTGATCAATATTCATTACAATCAAGAATATATATATATATATATATATATATATATATATATATATATATATATATATATATATATATATAATATATTTATATATATATATATATATATATATATATATATATATATATATATATATATATATATATATATATATATATATATACAGAGGTATAAGTTTGTTGAGTATTCCTGGTAAATTATATGGGAGGGTATTGATTGAGAGGGTGAAGGCATGTACAGAGCATCAGATTGGGGAAGAGCAGTGTGGTGTCAGAAGTGGTAGAGGATGTGTGGATCAGGTGTTTGCTTTGAAGAATGTATGTGAGAAATACTTAGAAAAGCAAATGGATTTGCATGTAGCATTTATGGATCTGGAGAAGGCATATGATAGAGTTGATAGAGATGCTCTGTGGAAGGTATTAAGAATATATGGTGTGGGAGGCAAGTTGTTAGAAGCAGTGGAAAGTTTTTATCGAGGATGTAAGGCATGTGCAAGTGCAGGAAGAGAGGAAAGTGATTGGTTCTCAGTGAATGTAGGTTTGCGGCAGGGGTGTGTGATGTCTCCATGGTTGTTTAATTTGTTTATGGATGGGGTTGTTAGGGAGGTGAATGCAAGAGTTTTGGAAAGAGGGGCAAGTATGAAGTCTGTTGGGGATGAGAGAGCTTGGGAAGTGAGTCAGTTGTTGTTCGCTGATGATACAGCGCTGGTGGCTGATTCATGTGAGAAACTGCAGAAGCTGGTGACTGAGTTTGGTAAAGTGTGTGAGAGAAGAAAGTTAAGAGTAAATGTGAATAAGAGCAAGGTTATTAGGTACAGTAGGGTTGAGGGTCAAGTCAATTGGGAGGTAAGTTTGAATGGAGAAAAACTGGAGGAAGTAAAGTGTTTTAGATATCTGGGAGTGGATCTGGCAGCGGATGGAACCATGGAAGCGGAAGTGGATCATAGGGTGGGGGAGGGGGCGAAAATTCTGGGAGCCTTGAAGAATGTGTGGAAGTCGAGAACATTATCTCGGAAAGCAAAAATGGGTATGTTTGAAGGAATAGTGGTTCCAACAATGTTGTATGGTTGCGAGGCGTGGGCTATGGATAGAGTTGTGCGCAGGAGGATGGATGTGCTGGAAATGAGATGTTTGAGGACAATGTGTGGTGCGAGGTGGTTTGATCGAGTAAGTAACGTAAGGGTAAGAGAGATGTGTGGAAATAAAAAGAGCGTGGTTGAGAGAGCAGAAGAGGGAGTTTTGAAATGGTTTGGGCACATGGAGAGAATGAGTGAGGAAAGATTGACCAAGAGGATATATGTGTCGGAGGTGGAGGGAACGAGAGAAGTGGGAGACCAAATTGGAGGTGGAAAGATGGAGTGAAAAAGATTTTGTGTGATCGGGGCCTGAACATGCAGGAGGCTGAAAGGAGGGCAAGGAATAGAGTGAATTGGATCGATGTGGTATACCGGGGTTGACGTGCTGTCAGTGGATTGAATCAGGGCATGTGAAGCGTCTGGGGTAAACCATGGAAAGCTGTGTAGGTATGTATATTTGCGTGTGTGGACGTATGTATATACATGTGTATGGGGGTGGGTTGGGCCATTTCTTTCGTCTGTTTCCTTGCGCTACCTCACAAACGCGGGAGACAGCGACAAAAAAAAAAAGAAATATATATATATATATATATATATATATATATATATATATATATATATATATATATATATATATATATATATATATATATCCCTGGGGATAGGGGAGAAAGAATACTTCCCACGTATTCCCTGCGTGTCGTAGAAGGCGACTAAAAGGGAAGGGAGCGGGGGGCTGGAAATCCTCCCCTCTCATTATTTTTTTTTAATTTTCCAAAAGAAGGAACAGAGAAGAGGGCCAGGTGAGGATATTCCCTCAAAGGCCCAGTTCTCTGTTCTTAACGCTACCTCGCTAACGCGGGAAATGGCGAATAGTTTGAAAGAAAGAAAAAAAGATATATATATATAAAATATATATATAATATATATATATATATATATATATATATATATATATATATATATATATATATATATATATATATATATATATATATATATATATATATATATATAACTCTTGCACGGAGGCGTCCATAAATAACTGATACATCTATTTCCTTAAAACCTCAAAATATATTATGTTCAGCTTTAGAATTTTTTTCTTCCAACGTGGCAGGAACAATCCGTTTATGGAAACAGACAGAAAAGACCGTCATATATCTACTCTTTTTAGATTCCTTTCATACCATCATCACATTAAGCGTGTACGAAGTGTTGTTGTACGGAGAACAGTGTTCACAGTACATCTGGCACTCCCTCGGGGGGGCATGTGTGTAGCATGGGCGTTGAATATGTTACAGACGAAACCTGACCTGCCATCCACTGCCATCAGGCACAGCCAGTCCTGACGTAAACCTCTCCCACCACATGATACTGGTTACTGTCGCTCTACGTGGCCGGCCCACACCTCTCTTGCCTTCCCTCCTCCTCCTCCTCCATGTTCAGCTTATCTCTCCCCTCACCATCTTTATACCTCACCCCATATCATGTTCATTCCCTTTTCTTTTTCCTCTATCTGCTCTGTCATGCCGTTCGTCCCCCGCCACCCGCCCCTCGGTCCCCAGTGTGTGTCCTCCTCCTCCTCCATGGTCGAGACCATTAAGTGGCACATGTGTTGTGTGGGTCAGCCGGCCGTGGACGATGGTGACACAATCACTCGTCACACAGGTCTGGGTCTTGCCCCGGAGGCTCATGTGTACTGACACTAGTGACGTGAGTGTTGGAGGGTGCCAAGGATGATGGAGAGTGCCAGGGATGGTGGAGAGTGCCAGGGATGGTGGAGAGTGGCAGGGATGATGGGGAGTGCCAGGGATGGTGGAGGGTGCCAGGGATGGTGGAGAGTGGCAGGGATGATGGTGAGTGCCAGGGATGGTGGAGGGTGCCAGGGATGGTGGAGAGTGGCAGGGATGATGGGGAGTGCCAGGGGTGGTAGAGAGTGCCAGGGATGATGGGGAGTGGCAAGGATGTTGGAGAGTGCTAGGGATGATGGGGAGTGCCAGGGATGGTGGGGGGTGCCAGGGATGATGGGGAGTGCCAGGGATGGTTGAGGGTGCCAGGGATGAAGGGGAGTGGCAGGGATGGTGGAGAGTGCCAGGGATGGTGGAGAGTGACATGGATGGTGGAGGGTGCCAGGGATGATGGGGAGTGCCAGGGATGATGGGGAGTGCCAGGGATGATGGGGAGTGCCAGGGATGATGGTGAGTTCCAGGGATGACGGGGAGTGCCAGGGATGATGGAGAGGACCAGGGATGAAGGAGAATGGCAGGAATGTTGGAGAGTGTCAGGGATGGTGGAGAGTGCTAGGGATGATGGCGAGTGCCAGGGATGATGGGGTGTGCCAGGGATGTTGGAGAGTGACAGGGATGGTGGAGAGTGGCAGGGATGATGGGGAGTGTCAGGGATGCTGGGGAGTGCCAGGGATGGTGGAGAGTGGCAGGGATGAATGGGGAGTGCTAGGAATGGTAGGGAGTGCTGGGATGATGGGGAGTGGCAGGGATGATGGGGAGTGGCCAGGGATGGAGAGTGCCAGGGATGGTGGAGAGTGCCAGGGATGATGGGGAGTGCCAGGGATGGAGAGTGCCAGGGATGGAGAGTGCCAGGGATGATGGGGGTGGCAGGGATGGAGAGTGCCAGGGATGGTGGAGAGTGCCAGGGATGATGGGGAGTGCCAGGGATGGAGAGTGCCAGGGATGGAGAGTGCCAGGGATGATGGGGAGTGCCAGGGATGGAGAGTGCCAGGGATGGTGGAGAGTGCCAGGGATGATGGGGAGTGCCAGGGATGGAGAGTGCCAGGGATGGAGAGTGCCAGGGATGATGGGGGTGGCAGGGATGATGGGGAGTGCCAAGGAAGATGGGGAGTGCCAGGGATGGAGAGTGCCAGGGATGATGGGGAGTACCAGGGATAATGGGGAGTGCCAGGGATGGTGGAGAGTGGCAGAGATGATGGGGAGTGTCAGGAAGGATGAGGAGTGCCAGGGATGGTGGAGAGTGGCAGGGATAATGGGGAGTGCCGGGATGATGGGAAGTGCCAGGGATGGTGGAGAGTGGCAGGGATGATGGGAAGTGCCAGGGATGGTGGTTGCAGACACGGTGGAGGATGCCCTTGGAAGGTAGAGGTTGCCAGCGATTCTGAAGGATTCCGAGGATGAGTGAGGATGGTACCAGAGATTACCAGTGGAGGATGACAGTGACATGGGACGACATGGGAAGCACAGGAGACCTGACGGGTGACATGGGACGACATGGGAAGCACAGGAGACCTGACGGGTGACATGGGACGACACGGGAAGCACAGGAGACCTGACGGGTGACATGGGACGACATGGGAAGCACAGGAGACCTGACGGGTGACATGGGACGACACGGGAAGCACAGGAGACCTGACGGGTGACATGGGACGACATGGGAAGTATAGGACACCTGACGGGTGATCACGGGGTTATCTGCTTTTTTTGCCCCAAGTACAGTAACAGACAGAGGGCACCACCCTTCCCTCCGGCTCACCAGGATAATATGATGAGAGGTAGAATACCATGTAGTATAAAGGCAAACTTTATAGGAAAATGTGGATTGGAAACACCTTCCAACCCGTTTGACGAAATCTGCAGTGCGGCTGCAACCTGAAGAAAGGAAGATGTAATTAGTGGTGTGGTCATGACTGGTAATTACCCCGGGTCCTTCACTACCTTAGAAGGAAAGACATAATTAGTAAATTGGAGTAATATTAAGATTATTATTTTGTTTCAGATAACAGATGTCGGTGTGTTGCTTGTCTGGCCTCGATTTGAAGGGATTTGTGGTCTGTGTATTTACATATATTTCGGGAGGTGGTTTCCTCCAGTGTTCGACCATTTTATATTTATATTTTCATTTCTCTGTTGAGATTGGTTGTTCTTCTCTGAATCAGCTCAAGTTGCTCTCGTTTTCCTTCATCAGGTAAGGTGGCCAGAGGTGATCCGCGTCATGGCAGGGCATGGTCGAGGGTGAGTACCGTGTGCTGTGTTTATAAGTCATGTGTCTAGCCAGGAAGCTTAACCTCCCGTTGGCTTTACTGTGCTGCTGAGAGGCATTGTAGCCCCGTATATAGGGGCATTGTAGGCCCGTATATAGGGGCATTGTAGCCCCGTATATAGGGGCATTGTAGGCCCGTATATAGGGGCATTACTGACGCCTTCACACGGGCCGCCCGGGGTCGAGCGCGTAGCTCCCAATCTTGGTTGTGGGGTTTATACTAGTGAACCTGACGGGTCTTATGCTAGTGAACCTGACGGGGTTTATACTAGAGAACCTGACGGGGTCTTATACTAGTGAACCTGACGGGGTTTATACTAGAGAACCTGACGGGGTCTTATACTAGTGAACCTGACGGGGTTTATACTAGTGAACCTGACGGGTCTTATACTAGTGAACCTGACGGGGTCTTATACTAGTGAACCTGACGGGTCTTATGCTAGTGAACCTGACGGGTCTTATACTAGTGAACCTGACGGGTCTTATACTAGTGAACCTGACGGGGTTTATACTAGTGAACCTGACGGGGTCTTATACTAGTGAACCTGACGGGTCTTATACTAGTGAACCTGACGGGGTTTATACTAGTGAACCTGACGGGGTCTTATACTAGTGAACCTGACGAGTCTTATACTAGTGAACCTGACGGGGTTTATACTAGTGAACCTGACGGGTCTTATACTAGTGAACCTGACGGGGTCTTATACTAGTGAACCTGACGGGTCTTATACTAGTGAACCTGACGGGTCTTATACTAGTGAACCTGACGGGGTCTTATACTAGTGAACCTGACGAGTCTTATACTAGTGAACCTGACGGGGTTTATACTAGTGAACCTGACGGGGTCTTATACTAGTGAACCTGACGGGTCTTATACTAGTGAACCTGACGGGTCTTATGCTAGTGAACCTGACGGGTCTTATACTAGTGAACCTGACGGGGTTTATACTAGTGAACCTGACGAGTCTTATACTAGTGAACCTGACGGGGCTTATACTAGTGAACCTGACGGGTCTTATACTAGTGAACCTGACGGGTCTTATACTAGTGAACCTGACGGGTCTTATACTAGTGAACCTGACGGGGTTTATACTAATGAACCTGACGAGTCTTATACTAGTGAACCTGACGGGTCTTATACTAGTGAACCTGACGGGTCTTATACTAGTGAACCTGACGGGGTTTATACTAGTGAACCTGACGGGGTTTATACTAGTGAACCTGACGGGTCTTATACTAGTGAACCTGACGGGGTTTATACTAGTGAACCTGACGAGTCTTATACTAGTGAACCTGACGGGTCTTATACTAGTGAACCTGACGGGTCTTATACTAGTGAACCTGACGGGGTTTATACTAGTGAACCTGACGGGGTTTATACTAGTGAACCTGACGAGTCTTATACTAGTGAACCTGACGGGGTTTATACTAGTGAACCTGACGGGTCTTATACTAGTGAACCTGACGGGGTTTATACTAGTGAACCTGACGAGTCTTATACTAGTGAACCTGACGGGGTTTATACTAGTGAACCTGACGGGTCTTATACTAGTGAACCTGACGGGTCTTATACTAGTGAACCTGACGGGTCTTATACTAGTGAACCTGACGGGGTTTATACTAGTGAACCTGACGGGTCTTATACTAGTGAACCTGACGGGTCTTATACTAGTGAACCTGACGGGGTTTATACTAGTGAACCTGACGAGTCTTATACTAGTGAACCTGACGAGTCTTATACTAGTGAACCTGACGGGTCTTATACTAGTGAACCTGACGGGTCTTATACTAGTGAACCTGACGGGTCTTATACTAGTGAACCTGACGAGTCTTATACTAGTGAACCTGACGGGTCTTATACTAGTGAACCTGACGGGGTTTATACTAGTGAACCTGACGGGTCTTATACTAGTGAACCTGACGGGTCTTATACTAGTGAACCTGACGAGTCTTATACTAGTGAACCTGACGGGGTTTATACTAGTGAACCTGACGGGTCTTATACTAGTGAACCTGACGGGTCTTATACTAGTGAACCTGACGGGGTTTATACTAGTGAACCTGACGGGGTTTATACTAGTGAACCTGACGGGGTTTATACTAGTGAACCTGACGAGTCTTATACTAGTGAACCTGACGGGGTTTATACTAGTGAACCTGACGGGTCTTATACTAGTGAACCTGACGGGTCTTATACTAGTGAACCTGACGGGTCTTATACTAGTGAACCTGACGAGTCTTATACTAGTGAACCTGACGGGGTTTATACTAGTGAACCTGACGGGTCTTATACTAGTGAACCTGACGGGTCTTATACTAGTGAACCTGACGAGTCTTATACTAGTGAACCTGACGGGGTTTATACTAGTGAACCTGACGGGTCTTATACTAGTGAACCTGACGAGTCTTATACTAGTGAACCTGACGGGGTTTATACTAGTGAACCTGACGGGTCTTATACTAGTGAACCTGACGGGTCTTATACTAGTGAACCTGACGGGTCTTATACTAGTGAACCTGACGAGTCTTATACTAGTGAACCTGACGGGGTTTATACTAGTGAACCTGACGGGTCTTATACTAGTGAACCTGACGGGGTCTTATACTAGTGAACCTGACGGGTCTTATACTAGTGAACCTGACGGGTCTTATACTAGTGAACCTGACGGGTCTTATACTAGTGAACCTGACGGGTCTTATACTAGTGAACCTGACGGGGTTTATACTAGTGAACCTGACGGGTCTTATACTAGTGAACCTGACGGGGTTTATACTAGTGAACCTGACGGGTCTTATACTAGTGAACCTGACGAGTCTTATACTAGTGAACCTGACGGGTCTTATACTAGTGAACCTGACGGGTCTTATACTAGTGAACCTGACGGGTCTTATACTAGTGAACCTGACGGGGTTTATACTAGTGAACCTGACGAGTCTTATACTAGTGAACCTGACGGGGTTTATACTAGTGAACCTGACGAGTCTTATACTAGTGAACCTGACGGGGTTTATACTAGTGAACCTGACGGGTCTTATACTAGTGAACCTGACGGGGTTTATACTAGTGAACCTGACGGGTCTTATACTAGTGAACCTGACGGGGTTTATACTAGTGAACCTGACGGGTCTTATACTAGTGAACCTGACGGGGTTTATACTAGTGAACCTGACGAGTCTTATACTAGTGAACCTGACGGGGTTTATACTAGTGAACCTGACGAGTCTTATACTAGTGAACCTGACGGGGTTTATACTAGTGAACCTGACGGGGTTTATACTAGTGAACCTGACGGGGTTTATACTAGTGAACCTGACGGGGTTTATACTAGTGAACCTGACGGGTCTTATACTAGTGAACCTGACGGGGTTTATACTAGTGAACCTGACGAGTCTTATACTAGTGAACCTGACGGGTCTTATACTAGTGAACCTGACGGGTCTTATACTAGTGAACCTGACGGGGTTTATACTAGTGAACCTGACGGGTCTTATACTAGTGAACCTGACGGGTCTTATACTAGTGAACCTGACGGGTCTTATACTAGTGAACCTGACGGGGTTTATACTAGTGAACCTGACGGGTCTTATACTAGTGAACCTGACGAGTCTTATACTAGTGAACCTGACGGGTCTTATACTAGTGAACCTGACGGGGTTTATACTAGTGAACCTGACGGGGTTTATACTAGTGAACCTGACGGGTCTTATACTAGTGAACCTGACGGGGTTTATACTAGTGAACCTGACGAGTCTTATACTAGTGAACCTGACGGGTCTTATACTAGTGAACCTGACGGGTCTTATACTAGTGAACCTGACGGGTCTTATACTAGTGAACCTGACGGGGTTTATACTAGTGAACCTGACGGGTCTTATACTAGTGAACCTGACGGGTCTTATACTAGTGAACCTGACGGGTCTTATACTAGTGAACCTGACGGGTCTTATACTAGTGAACCTGACGGGTCTTATACTAGTGAACCTGACGGGGCTTACACTGGTAAACCTGACGGGTCTTATGACAGTAGAACTGACGGGCTTATACTGGTAACCCTGACGGGGCTTATACCGATAGTATTGACGAGGCGTGTATTGGTAACACAGACGGGGCTATGATGGTAACACTGACGGAGCTGGCACCGTAAACACTGTTGTGGCTTGTGCTGATAACACTGGCAGGGCTTATTCTGGTAACACTGACGGGGCCTGTGTTAGCACCACTGACGGGGCTTGTATTAGTGATACTGACGGGGCCTGTGTTAGCACCACTGACGGGGCTTGTATTAGTGATACTGACGGGGCCTGTGTTAGCACCACTAACGGGGCTTGTATTAGTAATACTGACGGGGCCTGTGTTAGCACCACTGACGGGGCCTGTATTAGTAATACTGACGGGGCCTGTGTTAGCACCACTGACGGGGCTTGTATTAGCAATACTGACGGGACCTGTGTTAGCACTACTGACGGGGCTTGTATTAGTAATACTGACGGGGCCTGTGTTAGCACTACTGACGGGGCCTGTGTTAGCACTACTAACGGGGCTTGTATTAGCAATACTGACGGATTATGCAGTGTGCATCAGCAGTGATGACGAGACCTGGATTGTGCAGTGCTAGCGGTGACAAGGTTCTACATTATGATAGATGACTGCTGCTGCCTCCTTGATCACTGTTAACACGGCACTGCCACTAGCGAGAGCTGATGTGTTAACTGGTAACACTTCTCAGACCTGTAGTGTGTGTGTTGGCAACCCTGACGGGGTCTGGAGTAGGCATTGCCAACAACTTTTAGACCCTGGAGTGTGTACTGGTAACACTTCTGAGGCCTGGAAGAATGTGTGCTGGCAACACTGTTGTCGCCTGGATGTGCGGTGATAACACTGCCAGGACCTGGAATGTACACTGGTAACACTGACCAGCCCTGGAATGTGCACTGGCAACACTGACCAGCCCTGGAATGTACACTGGCAACACCGACCAGCCCTGGAATGTACACTGGTAACACTGACCAGCCCTGGAATGCGTACTGGCAACACTGACCAGCCCTGGGACGTACACTGGCAACACTGACCAGCCCTGGGATGTACACTGGCAACACTGACCAGCCCTGGAATGTGCACTGGCAACACTGACCAGCCCTGGAATGTACACTGGCAACACTGACCAGTCCTGGAATGTACACTGGCAACACTGACGAGGTCTGGAATGTGTACTGACAATATTGCTGAGGCCTCTGATATGCACTGGCAACGCTGCTGGAGCCTGTAATGTGCACTGGCAACGCTATTAAGACCTAGTGTGTGTGTGTGTGTGTGTGTGTGTGTGTGTGTGTGTGGGGCCACAGTGTTGGGGTCTGGACTCACCACTCGGGTATGGGGTCACAGAAAAACAGGTAATACTACATGGGTCAGGAGTATGCAGCGGTAACACTGACGGGGTCTAGAAGGTATATATTGGCCACACTGCCGGGGACTCAAATATGTACTGGTAACACTGCTGGTACCTGTGGTAAAAACTGACAACGAAGACTGGG
>NC_092255.1:12828633-12888633 GCF_036320965.1 Panulirus ornatus
TCTCATTATTTATCATCATTGTGTTTATCTCATTATTTATCATCATTGTGTTTATCTCATTATTTATCATCATTGTGTTTATCTCATTATTTATCATCATTGTGTTTATCTCATTATTTATCATCATTGTGTTTATCTCATTATTTTTCATCATTGTGTTTATCTCATTATTATCATCATTATGTTTATCTCATTATTTATCATCATTGTGTTTATCTCATTATTTATCATCATTGTGTTTATCTCATTATTTATCATCATTGTGTTTATCTCATTATTTATCATGTTTGTGTTTATCTCATTATTTATCATCATTGTGTTTATCTCATTATTATCATCATTGTGTTTATCTCATTATTTATCATCATTATGTTTATCTCATTATTTATCATCATTATGTTTATCTCATTATTTATCATCATTGTGTTTATCTCATTATTTATCATGTTTGTGTTTATCTCATTATTTATCATGTTTGTGTTTATCTCATTATTTATCATCATTATGTTTATCTCATTATTTATCATCATTGTGTTTATCTCATTATTTATCATGTTTGTGTTTATCTCATTATTTATCATCATTATGTTTATCTCATTATTTATCATCATTGTGTTTATCTCATTATTTATCATCATTGTGTTTATCTCATTATTTATCATGATTGTGTTTATCTCATTATTTATCATCATTGTGTTTATCTCATTATTTATCATCATTGTGTTTATCTCATTATTTATCATGTTTGTGTTTATCTCATTATTTATCATCATTATGTTTATCTCATTATTTATCATCATTGTGTTTATCTCATTATTTATCATGTTTGTGTTTATCTCATTATTTATCATGTTTGTGTTTATCTCATTATTTATCATCATTATGTTTATCTCATTATTTATCATCTTTGTGTTTATCTCATTATTTATCATCATTGTGTTTATCTCATTATTTATCATCATTATGTTTATCTCATTATTTATCATCATTGTGTTTATCTCATTATTTATCATCATTGTGTTTATCTCATTATTTATCATCATTGTGTTTATCTCATTATTTATCATC
Source organism: Panulirus ornatus (assembly GCF_036320965.1). Lineage (NCBI taxonomy): Eukaryota > Metazoa > Arthropoda > Malacostraca > Decapoda > Palinuridae > Panulirus > Panulirus ornatus. The sequence goes on from NC_092255.1 coordinate 12,829,702, forward strand.
ATTGTGTTTATCTCATTATTTATCATCATTGTGTTTATCTCATTATTTATCATCATTGTGTTTATCTCATTATTTATCATCATTGTGTTTATCTCATTATTTATCATCATTATGTTTATCTCATCTATTTATCATGTTTGTGTTTATCTCATTATTTATCATGTTTGTGTTTATCTCATTATTTATCATCATTGTGTTTATGTCATTATTTATCATCATTGTGTTTATCTCATTATTTATCATCATTGTGTTTATCTCATTATTTATCATCATTGTGTTTATCTCATTATTTATCATGTTTGTGTTTATCTCATTATTTATCATCATTGTGTTTATCTCATTATTTATCATCATTGTGTTTATCTCATTATTTATCATCATTGTGTTTATCTCATTATTTATCATCATTGTGTTTATCTCATTATTTATCATCATTGTGTTTATCTCATTATTTATCATCATTATGTTTATGTCATTATTTATCATCATTGTGTTTATTCATTATTTATCATCATTATGTTTATCTCATTATTTATCATCATTGTTTATCTCATTATTTATCATCATTGTGTTTATCTCATTATTTATCATCATTGTGTTTATCTCATTATTTATCATCATTGTGTTTATCTCATTATTTATCATCTTTATGTTTATCTCATTATTTATCATCATTATGTTTATCTCATTATTTATCATCATTATGTTTATCTCATTATTTATCATCATTGTGTTTATCTCATTATTTATCATCATTATGTTTATCTCATTTATCATCATTGTGTTTATCTCATTATTTATCATGTTTTTGTTTATCTCATTATTATCATCATTGTGTTTATCTCATTATTTATCATCATTGTGTTTATCTCATTATTTATCATCATTGTGTTTATCTCATTATTTATCATCATTGTGTTTATCTCATTATTTATCATCATTGTGTTTATCTCATTATTTATCATCATTATGTTTATGTCATTATTTATCATCATTATGTTTATCTCATTATTTATCATCATTTTGTTTATCTCATTATTTATCATCATTGTGTTTATCTCATTATTTATCATCATTATGTTTATCTCATTATTTATCATCATTATGTTTATCTCATTATTTATCATCATTGTGTTTATGTCATTATTATCATCATTGTGTTTATCTCATTATTTATCATCATTGTGTTTATCTCATTATTTATCATGTTTGTGTTTATCTCATTATTTATCATGTTTGTGTTTATCTCATTATTCATCATGTTTGTGTTTATCTCATTATTTATCATGTTTGTGTTTATCTCATTATTTATCATCATTGTGTTTATCTCATTATTTATCATCATTGTGTTTATATCATTATTTATCATCATTGTGTTTATCTCATTATTTATCATCATTGTGTTTATCTCATTATTTATCATCATTGTGTTTATCTCATTATTTATCATGTTTGTGTTTATCTCATTATTTATCATCATTGTGTTTATCTCATTATTTATCATCATTGTGTTTATCTCATTATTTATCATCATTGTGTTTATCTCATTATTTATCATCATTGTGTTTATCTCATTATTTATCATGTTTGTGTTTATCTCATTATTTATCATGTTTGTGTTTATCTCATTATTTATCATCATTGTGTTTATCTCATTATTTATCATCATTGTGTTTATCTCATTATTTATCATCATTGTGTTTATCTCATTATTTATCATGTTTGTGTTTATCTCATTATTTATCATCATTATGTTTATCTCATTATTTATCATCATTGTGTTTATCTCATTATTTATCATCATTGTGTTTATCTCATTATTTATCATCATTATGTTTATCTCATTATTTATCATCATTGTGTTTATCTCATTATTTATCATCATTGTGTTTATCTCATTATTTATCATCATTATGTTTATCTCATTATTTATCATCATTGTGTTTATGTCATTATTTATCATCATTGTGTTTATGTCATTATTTATCATCATTGTGTTTATCTCATTATTTATCATCATTGTGTTTATCTCATTATTTATCATCATTGTGTTTATCTCATTATTTATCATCATTGTGTTTATCTCATTATTTATCATGTTTGTGTTTATCTCATTATTTATCATCATTGTGTTTATGTCATTATTTATCATCATTGTGTTTATCTCATTATTTATCATCATTGTGTTTATCTCATTATTCATCATCATTGTGTTTATCTCATTATTTATCATGTTTGTGTTTATCTCATTATTTATCATGTTTGTGTTTATCTCATTATTTATCATCATTGTGTTTATCTCATTATGTATCATCATTGTGTTTATCTCATTATTTATCATCATTGTGTTTATCTCATTATTTATCATCATTGTGTTTATCTCATTATTTATCATCATTATGTTTATGTCATTATTTATCATCATTGTGTTTGTCATTATTTATCATCATTATGTTTATGTCATTATTTATCATCATTGTTTATCTCATTATTTATCATGTTTTTGTTTATCTCATTATTTATCATCATGTTTATGTCATTATTTATCATCATTATGTTTATCTCATTATTTATCATCGTTATGTTTATGTCATTATTTATCATCATTGTGTTTATGTCATTATTTATCATCATTATGTTTATCTCATTATTTATCATCATTGTGTTTATCTCATTATTTATCATCATTGTGTTTATCTCATTATTTATCATCATTGTGTTTATCTCATTATTTATCATCATTGTGTTTGTCATTATTTATCATCATTGTGTTTATGTCATTATTTATCATCATTCTGTTTATCTCATTATTTATCATCATTGTGTTTATCTCATTATTTATCATCATTATGTTTATCTCATTATTTATCATGTTTGTGTTTATCTCATTATTTATCATGTTTGTGTTTATCTCATTATTTATCATGTTTGTGTTTATCTCATTATTTATCATCATTGTGTTAATGTCATTATTTATCATCATTGTGTTTATATCATTATTTATCATCATTGTGTTTATCTCATTATTCATCATCATTGTGTTTATCTCATTATTTATCATGTTTGTGTTTATCTCATTATTTATCATGTTTGTGTTTATCTCATTATTTATCATCATTGTGTTTATGTCATTATTTATCATCATTGTGTTTATCTCATTATTTATCATCATTGTGTTTATCTCATTATTCATCATCATTGTGTTTATCTCATTATTTATCATGTTTGTGTTTATCTCATTATTTATCATGTTTGTGTTTATCTCATTATTTATCATCATTGTGTTTATCTCATTATGTATCATCATTGTGTTTATCTCATTATTTATCATCATTGTGTTTATCTCATTATTTATCATCATTGTGTTTATCTCATTATTTAACATCATTATGTTTATGTCATTATTTATCATCATTGTGTTTGTCATTATCATCATTATGTTTATGTCATTATTTATCATCATTGTTTATCTCATTATTTATCATGTTTTTGTTTATCTCATTATTTATCATCATTATGTTTATGTCATTATTTATCATCATTATGTTTATCTCATTATTTATCATCGTTATGTTTATGTCATTATTTATCATCATTGTGTTTATGTCATTATTTATCATCATTATGTTTATCTCATTATTTATCATCATTGTGTTTATCTCATTATTTATCATCATTGTGTTTATCTCATTATTTATCATCATTGTGTTTATCTCATTATTTATCATCATTGTGTTTGTCATTATTTATCATCATTGTGTTTATGTCATTATTTATCATCATTGTGTTTATCTCATTATTTATCATCATTGTGTTTATCTCATTATTTATCATCATTATGTTTATCTCATTATTTATCATGTTTGTGTTTATCTCATTATTTATCATGTTTGTGTTTATCTCATTATTTATCATGTTTGTGTTTATCTCATTATTTATCATCATTGTGTTTATCTCATTATTTATCATCATTGTGTTTATCTCATTATTTATCATGATTGTGTTTATCTCATTATTTATCATCATTGTGTTTATCTCATTATTTATCATCATTATGTTTATGTCATTATTTATCATTGTGTTTGTCATTATTTATCATCATTATGTTTATGTCATTATTTATCATCATTATGTTTATCTCATTATTTATCATCATTATGTTTATGTCATTATTTATCATCATTATGTTTGTCATTATTTATCATCATTATGTTTATCTCATTATTTATCATCATTATGTTTATGTCATTATTTATCATCATTGTGTTTATGTCATTATTTATCATCATTATGTTTATGTCATTATTTATCATCATTATGTTTGTCATTATTTATCATCATTATGTTTATGTCATTATTTATCATCATTGTGTTTATATCATTATTTATCATCATTATGTTTATGTCATTATCTATCATCATTATGTTTATGTCATTATTTATCATCATTGTGTTTATGTCATTATTTATCATCATTATGTTTATGTCATTATTTATCATCATTATGTTTATGTCATTATTTATCATCATTATGTTTATGTTATTATTTATCATCATTATGTTATGTCATTATTCATCATCATTATGTTTATGTCATTATTTATCATCATTGTGTTTATGTCATTATTTGTCATCATTATGTTTGTCATTATTTATCATCATTATGTTTATGTCATTATTTATCATCATTATGTTTATGTCATTATTTATCATCATTACGTTTATCTCATTATTTATCATGTTTGTGTTTATCTCATTATTTATCATCATTATGTTTATCTCATTATTTATCATCATTGTGTTTATCTCATTATTTATCATGTTTGTGTTTATCTCATTATTTATCATGTTTGTGTTTATCTCATTATTTATCATCATTGTGTTTATCTCATTATTTGTCATGTTTGTGTTTATCTCATTATTTATCATCATTATGTTTATCTCATTATTTATCATCATTGTGTTTATCTCATTATTTGTCATGTTTGTGTTTATCTCATTATTTATCATCATTATGTTTATATCATTATTTATCATCATTGTGTTTATCTCATTATTTATCATCATTGTGTTTATCTCATTATTTATCATGTTTGTGTTTATCTCGTTATTTATCATCATTATGTTTATCATTATTTATCATTGTGTTTATCTCATTATTTATCATCATTGTGTTTATCTCATTATTTATCATCATTATGTTTATCTCATTATTTATCATCATTGTGTTTATCTCATTATTTATCATGTTTGTGTTTATCTCATTATTTATCATCATTGTGTTTATGTCATTATTTATCATCATTATGCTTATGTCATTATTTATCATCATTATTTATCATGTTTGTGTTTATCTCATTATTTATCATGTTTGTGTTTATCTCATTATTTATCATCATTATGTTTATCTCATTATTTATCATCATTGTGTTTATCTCATTATTTATCATCATTATGTTTATCTCATTATTTATCATCATTATGTTTATCTCATTATTTATCATCATTGTGTTTATGTCATTATTTATCATCATTGTGTTTATCTCATTATTTATCATCATTGTGTTTATCTCATTATTTATCATCATTGTGTTTATCTCATTATTTATCATGTTTGTGTTTATCTCATTATTTATCATGTTTGTGTGTATCTCATTATTTATCATCATTGTGTTTATCTCATTATTTATCATCATTGTGTTTATCTCATTATTTATCATCATTGTGTTTATCTCATTATTTATCATCATTATGTTTATGTCATTATTTATCATCATTGTGTTTATGTCATTATTTATCATCATTGTGTTTATGTCATTATTTATCATCATTGTGTTTATCTCATTATTTATCATTATGTTTATGTCATTATTTATCATCATTATGTTTGTCATTATCTATCATCATTATGTTTATATCATTATTTATCATCATTATGTTTATATCATTATTTATCATCATTGTGTTTATGTCATTATTTATCATCATTATGTTTATGTCATTATTTATCATCATTGTGTTTATGTCATTATTTATCATCATTATGTTTTATGTCATTATTTATCATCATTATGTTTATTGTCATTATTTATCCATCATTATGTTTATGTCATTATTTATCATCATTGTGTTTATGTCATTATTTATCATTATGCTTATGTCATTATCTATCACATTATGTTTATGTCATTATTGATCATCATTGTGTGTTATGTCATATTTCATCATTGTTAGTCACTATTTATCATCATTACGTGTTTATGTCATTATTTATCACATTATGTTTATGTCATTATTTATCATCATTATGTTTATGTCGTTATTTATCATCATTATGTTTATGTCATTATTTATCATCATTATGTTTATGTCATTATTTATCATCATTATGTTTATGTCATTATTTATCATCATTATGTTTGTCATTATTTATCATCATTATGTTTGTCATTATTTATCATCATTATGTTTATGTCATTATTTATCATCATTATGTTTATATCATTATTTATCATTATGTTTATGTCATCATTTATCATCATTATGTTTATGTCATTATTTATCATCATTATGTTTATGTCATTATTTATTATCATTATGTTTATGTCATTATTTATCATCATTATGTTTATGTCATTATTTATCATCATTATGTTTATGTCATTATTTATCATCATTATGTTTATGTCATTATTTATCATCATTATGTTTATGTCATTATTTATCATCATTATGTTTATGTCATTATTTATCATCATTATGTTTTTGTCATTATTTATCATCATTATGTTTATGTCACTATTTATCATCATTATGTTTATGTCATTATTTATCATCATTATGTTTATGTCATTATTTATCATCATTGTGTTTATGTCATTATTTATCATCATTGTGTTTATATCATTATTTATCATTATGTTTATGTCATCATTTATCATCATTATGTTTATGTCATTATTTATCATCATTGTGTTTATGTCATTATTTATCATCATTGTGTTTATGTCATTATTTATCGTCATTATGTTTATGTCATTATTTATCATCATTGTGTTTATGTCATTATTTATCATCATTGTGTTTATGTCATTATTTATCATCATTATGTTTGTCATTATTTATCATCATTGTGTTTATGTCATTATTTATCATCATTGTGTTTATATCATTATTTATCATCATTATGTTTATGTCATTATTCATCATCATTATGTTTATGTCATTATCATCATTGTGTTTATGTCATTATTTATCATCATTGTGTTTATGTCATTATTTATCATCATTGTGTTTATGTCATTATTTATCATCATTATGTTTATGTCATTATTTATCATCATTGTGTTTATGTCATTATTTATCATTATTGTGTTTATGTCATTATTTATCATCATTATGTTTATGTCATTATTTATCATCATTGTGTTTGTCATTATTTATCATCATTATGTTTATGTCATTATTTATCATCATTATGTTTGTCATTATTTATCATCATTGTGTTTATGTCATTATTTATCATCATTGTGTTTGTCATTATTCATCATCACTATGTTTATGTCATTATTTATCATCATTGTGTTTACGTCATTATATATCATCATTATGTTTATGTCATTATTTATCATCATTGTGTTTATGTCATTATTTATCATCATTATGTTTATGTCATTATTTATCATCATTGTGTTTATGTCATTATTTATCATCATTATGTTTATGTCATTATTTATCATCATTGTGTTTATGTCATTATTTATCATCATTATGTTTATGTCATTATTTATCATCATTATGTTTATGTCATTATTTATCATCATTGTGTTTATGTCATTATTTATCATCATTATGTTTATGTCATTATTTATCATCATTATGTTTATCTCATTTATCATCATTATGTTTATGTCATTATTTATCATCATTATGTTTATGTCATTATTTATCATCATTATGTTTATGTCATTATTTATCATCATTATGTTTATCTCATTATTTATCATCATTGTGTTTATGTCATTATTTATCATCATTGTGTTTATCTCATTATTTATCATGTTTGTGTTTATCTCATTATTTATCATCATTGTGTTTATCTCATTATTTATCATCATTGTGTTTATGTCATTATTTATCATCATTATGTTTATGTCATTATTTATCATTATGTTTATGTCATTATTTATCATCATTATGTTTATGTCATTATTTATCATCATTATGTTTATGTCATTATTTATCATCATTGTGTTTATATCATTATTTATCATCATTATGTTTATATCATTATTCATCATCATTATGTTTATGTCATTATTTATCATCATTGTGTTTATATCATTATTTATCATCATTATGTTTATATCATTATTTATCATCATTATGTTTATGTCATTAGTTATCATCATTATGTTTATATCATTATTTATCATCATTATGTTTATATCATTATTTATCATCATTATGTTTATGTCATTAGTTATCATCATTATGTTTATATCATTATTTATCATCATTATGTTTATGTCATTAGTTATCATCATTATGTTTATCTCATTATTTATCATCATTATGTTTATATCATTATTTATCATGTTTGTGTTTATATCATTATTTATCATCATTGTGTTTATGTCAATATTTATCATCATTGTGTTTATATCATTATTTATCATCATTATGTTTATATCATTATTTATCATCATTATGTTTATATCATTATTTATCATCATTGTGTTTATGTCATTATTTATCATGTTTGTGTTTATATCATTATTTATCATCATTATGTCTATGTCATCATTTTCTTTAAACCAAATCGTTGTCGGTCAACATCTCCAGCTTGGCGGTTGCACGTCACATAGTGTGTACATCTTCCTCCCGGCCGCATGTATGAAAGTCCTGGCCGCAAGCGGCCGAACAAAAAAAAAATTAGGCTTGCGGATCCCACCTACCTTAGAATAGTAATCTTCACTTGGCTCCATCCTCTGTTCATAGTTTGGTCAGTGATAACGTAGGAGGGGAGAATGTCTAGTTCCGCCACGCACATGAGACGCTTTCATGCAGGTAGATCAATTTTCCTTCATCTACCTCTACTGTTGTTGTTGTTGTTGAGTGATAGACAGGAAGTAAGAAGGAAGGATCCCAGTCGTGGTCAGACACGATCTCTCTCTCTCTCTCTCTCTCTCTCTCTCTCTCTCTCTCTCTCTCTCTCTCTCTCTCTCTCTCTCTCTCTCTCTCTCTCTCTCTCAGTAAGTAGTGGCCACAGTAAGGACATGAGGCGCCACACACACACACAGGTGCTGGTGTGTGAGGGGGCGCCGCCATGATCAACCTCCTCCTATACTTGTTGGAGACGTCAGAGGTCATTCGTACGACCCCGCCCCCCCCTCCTCTTCCACCCACCACTCCTCCCCTCCCTCTACACCACCCCCAGCTCCTCCCCCACCCACACCTCTCCCCCAGCTCCTTCCCCCCCCTAGAACTCCCCCCCCCCCCACTCCAACACACACACACACACACACACACACACACACACACACACACACACACACACAGTAAGATCTTCCTCGGTGAGGGAAGCGGCAGTTTGTCCCTCCCCGCCCACGGAGAGGGTGCTGTGGTTACCCTCCTCCTCCTCCTCCGTCATTTCTCGTGCCACTCCAACACTTACCTTTCGTTGCCTTTATTTTGAGCCGGAGTTTAATCCTCGCCTGTCGCTCTTGGGCCTCCCCGTTATGGACGACATGAAATATCTTTTGATCTTAGATAGCTTCAGGTAACAGCGCTGGATGAGCAGGTAACAGCGCTGGATGAGCAGGTGTAGCGCTGGATGAGCAGGTGTAACGCTGGATGAGCAGGTGTAGCGCTGGATGAGCAGGTGTAACGCTGGATGAGCAGGTGTAGCGCGACTCGGATAATTACGTTGGGGGGAAGTGGTTTGAATTAGCGGCACGGTGTGAGGCTACAAGGTCTAGGGTCGACCACGCTGTCGGGGTTTATTTTCGTTTAGTGGCGCCCGTGGTCACGGGACTATTTCCTACATTACATAGTTCTGACCTGGCCCTCCCGAACCTCTCTCTCTTTTTTTGCTTACCCTATACACCCCTTGGGTCCATCTTTACTACCCATACACCCTGTAGGTCCATCTTTACGACCCTAAAACCTTCTAGGTTCCACCTAAGGAACATTGGGTACGAAACTACGAAGTATGGTATAATGTACATAATCTCATACAGTAGGTTACAGGGGTCTTCCAAAAGGCTTTAGCAACGAATATCTAGTCAGGGATTCATCGGGAAGTCATGTGAACGTAAGGTAAAGGTACGGATCGTGTTATGTGGAGTTGAAAATGATACATTCTGAAATGGAAATGAGTACGACTTCCTGGTCCTGATTGTATCGGTCTCATGAAGAAACAGAGACGTAAATGACATATTTTCGGTGATTTCTATGTAAATAGTTTCTATGTAAATAGTTTCTATGTAAATAGTTTCTATGTGAATAGTTTCTATGTGATAGTTTCTATGTGATAGCTTCTATGTGATAGTTTCTATGTGAATAGTTTCTATGTAATAGTTTCTATGTGAATAGTTTCTATGTGATAGTTTCTATGTGATAGTTTCTATGTGAATAGTGTCTATGTAATAGTTTCTATGAGATAATTTCTATGTGATAGTTTCTATGTAATAGTTTCTATGTAATAGTTTCTATGTGAATAGTTTCTATGTGATAGTTCCTATGTGATAGTTTCGATGTAATATTTTCTATGTGAATAGTTTCTATGTGATAGTTTCTATGTAATAGTTTCTATGTAATAGTTTCTATGTGAATAGTTTCTATGTGATAGTTTCTATGTGATAGTTTCGATGTAATAGTTTCTATGTGAATAGTTTCTATGCGATAGTTTCTATGTGATAGTTTCTATGTGAATAGTTTCTATGTAATAGTTTCTATGAGATAATTTCTATGTGATAGTTTCTATGTAATAGTTTTTATGTAAGTAGTTTCTATGTAATAGCTTTAAATTTTTAGGTATCTTTATACATGGCAGTCAGGATGTATAATTCTATGTAAGTATTTTAAGGCGCTAGATATCTCTTAAGAGAAGTCCAGATATATAATTCTATGTAAGTAGTTTTAAGTCTTTAGCTGTCTCTTAAAGGAAGTCCAAAGTAAGTAATTCTAGGTAAAGTTTTAAGTTTTTTGTTATCTTTTAGAGGAAGCCAAATTCTATGATTCTATGTAAATAGTTTAAAGTGTTTAGGTATCTTTTTCACGCCAAAAAGTTCAGAGTAAAAACTTTATGTTGTAGAGGTTCACAAATTCCACAAGATCCAGTCCAATCAAGGGAGTCAGATGATATACCCCTGCGGACACCTTCTTACCACCGCACACCGCTTGCGGTGAGTCCATCTGTGACGCTGCGGCACACGGGGCCTCGGAGGTCACTGCTACAGGATATAGATGTGACGCACCTGAGGGGCGACGGTCAGCGTCACACCCGAGTGGCAGGTTCGCATCCCTGACTCTCCTCCGCAGGGAAGTCTTCGGGAGGAGGCGTCTGCCTCACTAATGATGAAGCAACGCTGACCAAATTCGAAGGAAAATCCACATTATTGATATTCACATACACGAGGCATCTGCTTCAGATGTGGTCATGATGAATGACCCTCCTTATATATGAGTAGAAGAAATTGCTCCGACAATTTATTCCTCACTACATCATCGCCTTCCAACGCTGGCAAACAGACAATCAATTATTTGCTCAGCTCGAGTTACTTATACAGTGAAAGACAATACAACTAAGGATACGGATGTATTTTTCAGAGTGGCCTTTTTTTTCTCTCCTACCAGAAGTGTTCCACAAGATATTCTTTTTTCTGATTATGATAAGAAAAAGGAGTGATTTCAGGACTGGAATAACCTATAAAGGGATTTAGACTTCAGGTTTGGCTAGATCCATTGCTGGTAAAATTGAGACCCAAACAGGTGTAGAGAGAGGATGGCAGAACTCAGAGGAATGTGGAGGAATTAAGACTCTGCCTTCCTGCTAGATACATCGTCGGAAAATCTCTGTAGCAAGGACGTAACGCTGGGTGTGGGGACCGAGACCAACATCTGACGACTGATCGAAGAAGTAAGTTTCATATTAAGGAGTGTAGAAAATTGCCTTTTAAACACAAGGACGTCGAAGTGTCCAGGAAAACGTAAAGTTTACGACACAGACCTGAGATGGAGTAGGTAGCAGCAGTGTTGAGGGGTCACCACACTTACTGTGGTTGTTCATATATACTGGAGAGGATCCTTAGCTAAGCTACAGAGAGGGAGGACAGAAGTCTTGGGCTGTGGATGATGGAAGGACAAGAGGAGACGGGATAAAAACTGTTAGATTGATGGATAGGAATATGACGACCTGGGTAGATTGATGGATAGGAAGATGACGACCTGGGTAGATTGATGGATGGGAAGATGACGACCTGGGTAGATTGATGGATGAGAAGATGACGACCTGGGTAGATTGATGGATAGGAAGATGACGACCTGGGTAGGTTGATGGATGGGAAGATGACGACCTAGGTAGATTGATGGATAGGAAGATGACGACCTGGGTAGGTTGTTGGATGGGAAGATGACGACCTGGGTAGATTGATGGATAGGAAGATGACGACCTGGGTAGGTTGTTGGATGGGAAGATGACGACCTGGGTAGATTGATGGATAGGAAGATGACGACCTGGGTAGGTTGTTGGATGGGAAGATGACGACCTGGGTAGATTGATGGATAGGAAGATGACGACCTGGGTAGGTTGTTGGATGGGAAGATGACGACCAGGGTAGATTGATGGATAGGAAGATGACGACCTGGGTAGGTTGTTGGATGGGAAGATGACGACCTGGGTAGATTGATGGATAGGAAGATGACGACCTGGGTAGATTGATGGATAGGAAGATGACGACCTGGGTAGGTTGTTGGATGGGAAGATGACGACCAGGGTAGATTGATGGATAGGAAGATGACGACCTGGAACACGTCTTTGCCGAGGCAGACAGAGAGAATAGCAGGACGCTGGTCAGTAAGAGTTAAGGAAGGAAAGCGAGAAAATGTATCTACCGTGGTCGAATGCGGTAAGCCAGGCGAAGACGTAGTGGTTGGTGGAAAATAATAGCATTCGAGAGGATGTACAAGAGAGAAGTTGTGAGATGAGTTCTCATGCACGTACAATTCGCTCTCCATAAAGCACAAGGATTCGTTTTTGAGAAAGTTAGTCATGGGTATGTTTGAAGGAATAGTAGTTCCAACAATATCATATGGTTGCGAGGCATGGTTTGTAGATAGAGTTGTGTGGAGGAGGGTGGATGTGCTGGAAATGAGATGTTTGATCACAATATGTGGCGTGAGGTGGTTTAGATCGAGTAAGTAACGTAAGGGTAAGAGAGATGTGTGGTAATAAAAAGAGTCTAGGTTGAGAGAGCAGAAGAAGGTGTTTTGAAATGGTTTGATCACATGGAGAGAATGAGTGAGGAAAGATTGACCAAGAGGATATATGTGTCAGTGGTGGAGGGAACGAGGAGAAGCGGGAGACCCAGATTGGCACGAGAGCCTGAAAATGATCTAAATGGAGAGGAACAAAGGTCACCCCTGTCTGCCTGGCCTGGGGATGCACAATAAACATGACAGTCAAACTGATACAAATGAAAAAACAAAAGAGGTTTGCTGTGTCTTTTTCTAACTGGGTTGCAGCAACCTCTCGTGCTCCACAGGGGCCAGTGTTCTTTAACGAGAAGGACTTGGCTCCTGCCTGAATGTTTGTGGACGACAACAAGATGAGGATGCAGTACAGAGTTAACACGAGAGAAGCTTCACCTTCATAAGCCAGGCACAGTGGCTGATGACGTGCCACCCTACCCAGTGCAACGAGATGATGATATGGGCCAGTGAAATGATGTTGTGATACGGTGAAATGATGATGTGGTACAGTGAAATGATGTTGTGATACGGTGAAATGATGATGTGGTACAGTGAAATGATGTTGTGATACGGTGAAATGATGATGTGGTACAGTGAAATGATGTTGTGATACGGTGAAATGATGATGTGGTACAGTGAAATGATGATGTGATACAGTGAAATGATGATGCGGTACAGTGAAATGATGTTGTGATACGGTGAAATGATGATGTGGTACAGTGAAATGATGATGTGATACAGTGAAATGATGATGTGGTACAGTGAAATGATGATGTGGTACAGTGAAATGATGATGCGGTACAGTGAAATGATGTTGTGATACGGTGAAATGATGATGTGGTACAGTGAAATGATGATGCGGTACAGTGAAATGATGTTGTGATACGGTGAAATGATGATGTGGTACAGTGAAATGATGATGTGATACAGTGAAATGATGATGTGGTACAGAGAAATGATGATGTGGTACAATGAAATGATGATGTGGTGCAATGAAATGATGATGTGGTACAGTGAAATGATGATGTGGTGCAATGAAATGATGATGTGGCACGGTGAAATGATGATGTTGCACGGTGAAATGATGATGTGGCACGGTGAAATGATGATGTGGCACGGTGAAATGATGATGTGGCACGGTGAAATGATAACTCATGATTACCATCTTGCAGAAGACCAGTTACAGAGTTCTGTAAATGAGAGTGACTCTGTGGTTAACACAGTATCTGAGCCATCATCACAACACGATATATTTTGAAAGAACATTTGTCAAGGAAGTAAATGATATTTTGGTCAGTATCAGAACTGCTCTCGGGTATATAGACAAGATGATGTTTAGTAAGATATTTACAGTATAGACTTTAACAAGAATATACCTTGTCACGCTGAGTACCCCATTCAAGGGATGATATGTACCTACAGAAGAGGACCGTGGGTGCAGACATGGGTCAGTCATAAGAGTTTAAATTCATTCGACCGGATGAACATTGATCATGTGCGAGGCGCATTGAGAAGCTGGACAGGAAACGAGATAAAAGAGACGTAGAGAGATATAGTAACAGTGAATGGAACAAGTTGTACGAAGAAATACACATTACTAAAAACTATTTGTGTGATATTCCAAATGTCATAGGAATAGAAAAAATAAAAAAAAGTTTTAAAGAGAATGGAGCCCCACGAGAGCAAACTCCCTTACCACACTAGGTCAGACAGGTACAAACATACACACGAAGAATAATTTTCGTGTAATCTCTATATTTACCAGTCCATGTTGTGGGTAAGACAGGCGAGGCTTAAGTGTATGGCAGTCATACAAATGTAGCTGAGGAGGAGGCAGAGTGCCCCGTCGGGCTGAGGGCCTCAGATGGTCAGTACATACGTAGGTGTAAGCATGGTCAGGACCCATGTATGTAGACGGCAGACTGCTGTGTGAGTTAAGTGAAAATGTGGGCTAACAGGCCCATGTTACGAAGACAAGGATAAAGTATATTACATGTCTCGTTTGTACCCATGTATATATATATATATATATATATATATATATATATATATATATATATATATATATATATATATATATTTATTTATTGGAAAGGATCACAATCTTAGGCGTGATCAAGTATATTCCTATGAGTCCACGGGGAAAATGAAACACGATAAGTTCCCAAGTGCACTTTCGTGTAATAATCACATCATCAGGGGAAACACAAGAGAGAAATATACCAGTCAGTTGATATACAACGAAGAGACGTAGCTAGGACGCCATTTGGTAAACGTGATTGTCCAAGACAGAAAACGAGCGTATCATAAACTTATGTGGACAAGAAGGCGAATTGTTTACAGATTTTATCAACAATAAAGTTATCCAATTTGTATAGACCTTCACTAATATGTAGGTTATAATTCTTTGTGTATTTAATACTGGAAGATTCAGTGATATTTCTCATGGTACTGGAATTAGAGTTAATAACTGAGATGGCATTACTTCTGTCCATACAATGGATATAACACACACACACACACACACACACACACACACACACACACACACACACACATCCCGGTGACGTAGTGGAGACGATGGTTTACCAGGACAGATGAAGGAAAGACAGCGAGGCATCACGTCGAGCCGTGCAGGGAGGGGCGGCGGGGAGGCAGGAGACCGACCCACCCACCAGTGGAGGGGCCGGCTGGGCCGTTGTCGCGCCACCAAATCTTAATGAAGTGGCGGAGGTATGTGTGAGAGGCGCCAGGCGCTACACACCTCCCGGGTGATAAACATCGGACGCTATTGAGACCAGGAGGAGGGAGGAGGAGGAGGGAAGGATATTGAGGGAGAGGGAAGGTGGTGGTGGAGGTAGAGGCTTGGGGGAGGCTGGAGCAGAGGTTGAGGGGAACTGTAGGAGGTTGGGGAGTGTTTGGTATAAGGGAGAGGGGTTATCAGGGCTATGATGAAGTAGGAAGAGAAAGAAAGTGAAGGAAATGTGGAAAGATTACACGGGAAAGCCAGGTTATCTGCTGGAGGATTGTAATAGTATACCCTCATGGCAGTACATGGGAAAGCCAGATAACACAAGACCTGATGGTCTATGACCAGGTTATCTGCTGGAGGACAACAGTACATATCCTTAACTCCTTAGCTGTGTAGATTAAGACAGTAAAGGAGATATATCCTTCCTACCCACGAGTCCAAGCGGCACATGAACCAGCAGAACAACATCAGTGGAAGAACAACATGTAGTATAGAGAATATACTATGTATGTTGTAGGAAAGTGTGAGTGGAGGACATGATGATCTGGTGTTGGTCGCTGGAGGTTCTGGGGAGGACGTGTTGTGGCTCCCAATCTGGAGACAAAAGAGACAGTCAGCCTCCCAGTAGCTGCCACGATATATTGTCATCTGGCTGAGCTAGCGCGCAGCGCCCACCAGAGATGGATAGATAGATAGATAGCGACATAGATAGATAGATAGATAGATAGACTGATAGATAGATAGATAGTACTTTGATAGTAGAATGATAGATTGATAGCAAGCTTGTTAGATAGGTAGATAGATAGATAGATAGATAGAGAGAGAGAGAGAGAGAGAGAGAGAGAGAGAGAGAGAGAGAGAGAGAGAGAGAGAGAGAGAGAGAGAGAGAGAGAGGAGGGGGGGATCGCAATTTTTAGAGTACTTATGACCAGATTTTGCCATAGGGCATAGCTAGCGCGTCGGACTCACCGCTGGCAAGTCCAGGGCTACGAAGAACGAGTCGTGCTGTTTACATGTGGCGCTCAGTGTTATGTGGGATGGAGAGGAGGTGTGTGTGTTTGTGGACTGCATGCCAGCAGCCCACGTGTGGGGGAGGCAGAGAGAGAAGACAGCTCCCTGGGCGTAAGGAGGACAACTGACAAAGGGTGAAGAAAAGGAGGGTATATAGGAAGGACTAACAGCAGATTGCCCGCTGGCCCATGTCTAAGTTATGTGTTTTTGAACGTAGATCTATCTGTCCCTATACTAAGTGGATGAGGTGAGGATAGAGCAGTGAAAAAGGAACTCACGCCATCCTCCGCTCCCTCCGGCAGACAACAGCCCGGCAGGAAATGGCATGATAGAAACGCCATGCATTGCTGAATCAAACCTGTGTGGAATTGAACAGGATAGGACGCTAGAGGAAATCATACCCCTTTGTTGCGCTTCATCATATTCCTGAGGTATGAAGTGAGACGAAAAAAAAGGAATTAGTGTATACTTTTAATCGTTTCCCCAGTGTACATTCCGTAGACCCCTGAACTGAAGAAAAATTAGAACAACGTTTGACAGTAACTTTTACCCAAGTGTCGACGCATCTCTCTGCAAAGAAGCGTTTCCCTCACGTCATCAGTGTACACAGCTTCTAGCTTTGTTATATTCCATTCGTTATAGTGAGTGTATTCTCTTGTATTTCAAATAGATATCTTACATTTAAGTCGTCGAACTTATGTACAATTGTAATGACTCGCGTTACGTCACCGCAAAGTTTATGACGTCTTGAGAGAGAGGAGAGGTCTAGTGTTCCACAGCCTTTCTCCATTCGCCAGGTTTCTATGAGTCAGTTTTGTCGCCCGTCTTTGTACTTATTCCAGTTTTTCCTCATCTTTCTTGTAATTTGTGGACCAGAGTTGAACTGTTTTATTCAAGTTGCGAACCTTAAAGATGGCGAGATTTGTGTCTGGTGTTGTGTGGTCAATGTTCCTCGCTATGGAACCTGGCCTTCGACTTCCTCTTTTGCCCTCGCTGCTAAACACAGCTTAACATACTTCAGATTGTCACTAACAACACTTCCAAGATCCTTCTCTTTATTCACTTTAGTTACCAGGTTTTCAAATATCTAATCGTCGCGTTTCGTATTCTAATCTCCAAAGTGCTTATCTTTAACATTTTTCGACCTTAGATTTCATCTGCCATTTGTGTGACCACTGTATAAAGATTTCTCTGAATTACCTTACAGTTCGCCTCCCCCCCCCCCCAAAAAAAAAAAGGAAAAGAAAAGATACAGTTCTACCGCCTAGTTTTGTGTCGTCTGCAGATTTTAAGATCTTAGATACGAGTTCTAGATCACTGGTGTACATTAGGTCAAGAATAGGGCCCAGGACCGATCCTTGTGGTACACCACTCGTCACGCTCAGCCACTCTGAGGCTTCGCCATTCAAAGCTACATGTTGTTGTCTGTCTGTGAGCCATGCACACGGTTCGTCTCGTATGTCATGTGATCTAGATTGGAATAGCAGTTTTTGTGTGGTACAATGTCGCCTGCTTTTTGAACGTTTGCAACCCAGTTGGCATATACAAGACTGAAAGATTCCAGCCAAGTTGTTGGTCATGATCTGTTGTTGCGGAAGCTGCGCATGTTGACTCATTATTTCATGACATTCCATAAATGTCACAATTTTGTCGTCTCATTTTGTCGAAGGTACATTTCTCATCTCCTTTCTCATTCATATAAGCGTGACGTGCACCAGTTTCCAGTCTTTCGTTACCTTACCTTCCGGTTGTATTTTGTTGAATAATTTGGTTATGGAGAAATATCAACGGACGCCTAACTTGCTTCAAGAATGTTGGAGTTCAGTTATCAGGACAGTCGATTTATTTTTGGATTTAATCGCTCAAAAGTATTTCAGTATTTAATGAGTCTTGATTTCCATGACCTTTACTTTTCCGTCATCAGACCCTCGATGTATTTTTTTGAGGTTGAGGTCTGCATGATTTTCCTCCGACGGTATGTAGGGAGTTGAGGGCCAATTTCCTGTCATCATTCGCTACTCCATACTCGGTTGTTTGTTGTCCTGATGAATATTCAGTGGTTTTTCCTCAGTCTTGCGGAATTCCAGGGCATTCCTGGAAGTTCCTTTTCCGTGCTCGCATTTACTTTGGGTTTACGTTGGCTCAGTTCATAATTCTTGGACGTTTTCACTCTTAGTAAGGAGTTTGGTTCTAGATGATAATCCACATCTTTCCCCACTGGCGTATCATCCAGTTAGCATTGGCAGTTTCTTGTCTTTCTTAAACTTGCAGGTGATTGTGGGAGCAGGAATTCGTCGTCGGTAATTCCAGATCTGGTATTTATCTCTCGCCAGAACAAGATTACGGCGGCTATCTGCCAGACCCCCCCCCCCCCCCCCCCCCACACACACACACACACACACACACACACACACACAGGAGTTGGTCAAGGGCCAGCGACAGGTCGAGCACAAGGTCAGAAATGTTATGTCCTAGTGTTGGTTTATCAATCAAGTGGTCAAGAAGGATCTCTTTAAATCAGATGATTCAGTCTACTTCCCTTCTTCATTACCTGTTACCGTGTCACCAAGTTTTGTATGCCAGGATTGTTCAAGTCACCCCACACTAACGAGCTTATTAATGACGATTGATCTTACCTCGTCATGTAACATTGCGTCATCTGTGTGCTGTTGCCTGGGAGGGGCCTGCATACGGCGCCAACACGTAGCTTGCTGTTAGTTTTATCTTCACTATCAGTGTACAGGTAATCATAACTGTTAGCTTCTAGTTCGCTTATCTTAACTGCCTCTGGGCTGTTATCTTCAACCTAAAACACCACCTCCTGGCTTGTGTGAACGATCTCCTGCGAACATTTTGTCTCCAGGTATTGCTAAATCGGCGAGGAAATGTTTACTGAAGTGATGTTCGTACGATACCAACTCATTTCGTCTTGAAATGTGCCGCAAGCTTCTTGCTTTGTGATTTATGAGGGTCTTGGATATCAGTTATGTGGCCAGAGCTTACACGATTATCGTTGTGTGTGTGTGGTGTGTGTGTGTGTGTGTGTGTGTGTGCAGCAGTGAAAAAGGGAAGCCCGTTTGACTGTGACTTCGATTTAACCTTCCCTGCTCTGTTCCCGAGATAGATAGATACAGAGAGAGAGAGAGAGAGAGAGAGAGAGAGAGAGAGAGAGAGAGAGAGAGAGAGAGAGAGAGAGAGAGAGAGAGTGTACGTACAGACGTAGGTAGACCAGCACCATCAGACAACACTGTGTGAGGGAGGGAGGGGACATCACCACCTAACTGTGTGCTGGTGACTTCCCTCGTCTGGCCACAGCCACAGCGGCTGAACCTGTAGTGCAGGACGGCACAGTCACCTCTCCCCTCCCCCCGCACAACCACCTACCCCCACCATTCCCCCCGACGTCTTCAGCGAACGGGACACGCCAGCCTCAGGGGGGGATACAGGTGCATCTCTCCTGCATATGGTGACATACACCGTCATACACGGCTCCTACACTGTACACATACAGACTCACTGTCACTCACCACTCCTCACACACTGTGCACATACAGACTCACTGTCACCCACCACTCCTCACACACTGTACACATACAGACTCACTGTCACCCACCACGGCTCCTACACTGTACACATACAGACTCACTGTCACCCACCACGACTCCTACACTGTACACATACAGACTCACTGTCACCCACCACTCCTCACACACTACACATACAGACTCACTGTCACCCACCACTGCTCCTACACTGTACACATACAGACTCACTGTCACCCACCACTGCTCCTACACTGTACACATACAGACTCACTGTCACCCGCCACTGCTCCCACACTGTACACATACAGACTCACTGTCACCCACCACTGCTCCCACACTGTACACATACAAACTCACTGTCACCCACCACGGCTCCTACACTGTACACATACATACTCACTGTCACCCACCACGGCTCCTACACTGTACACATACAGACTCACTGTCACTCACCACTCCTCACACACTGTACACATACAGACTCACTGTCACCCACCAAGGCTCCCACACTGTACACATGCATACTGTCACCCACCACGGCTCCTACACTGTACACATACATACTCACTGTCACCCACCACGGCTCCTACACTGTACACATACAAACTCACTGTCACTCACCACTCCTCACACACTGTACACATACAGACTCACTGTCACCCACCAAGGCTCCCACACTGTACACATGCATACTGTCACCCACCACTGCTCCCACACTGTACACATACAGACTCACTGTCACCCACCACTGCTCCTACACTGTACACATACAGACTCACTGTCACCCACCACTGCTCCTACACTGTACACATACAGACTCACAGTCACCCACCACTGCTCCCACACTGTACACATACAGACTCACTGTCACCCACCACTCCTCACACACTGTACACATACAGACTCACTGTCACCCACCACTGCTCCTACACTGTACACATACAGACTCACTGTCACCCACCACTGCTCCTACACTGTACACATACAGACTCACTGTCACCCACCACTGCTCCTACACTGTACACATACAGACTCACTGTCACCCGCCACTGCTCCTACACTGTACACATACAGACTCACTGTCACCCACCACGGCTCCTACACTGTACACATACAGACTCACTGTCACCCACCACTGCTCTCACACTGTACACATACAGACTCACTGTCACCCACCACTGATTCCAAACGTTACACATATAGACTCACTCTCACCCACCACGGCTCCTACACTGTACACATACAGACTCACTGTCACCCACCACTGCTCTCACACTGTACACATACAGACTCACTGTCACCCACCACTGATTCCAAACGTTACACATATAGACTCACTCTCACCCACCACGGCTCCTACACATACAGACTCACTGTCACCCACCACTGCCACAATGCTGTTGATCTCGTGTACGTACAGTAATGCGCTGTGTAATGTGTTGACGTGTGTGTTTGTGATGTTCGACCTGCAGGAGAAGACATGACTGTATGGAGGGTCGAGTCACCACAGAAGACCAAGCCAGAATTTTGTCGAGAAATCAGAAGAGTGAAAGATGATGTTTCTTTGTTGTCTGGCTCGAAGGCTGAGCCAGTCTGCCATATTTCTTGACGAGGATCACTTGTGTATGATGTAGTGGAAATACCAAGCTACACAAGACCTGTAACCAGGTTATCTGCTGGAGGACAGTAATAGTATACCCTCATGGCAGTACATGGGAGTGAGGCCAGATAACACAAGACCTGATGGTCTATGACCAGGTTATCTGCTGGAGGACAGTAATAGTGTACCCTCATGGCATAACATGGGAGAGCCAGATAACACAAGACCTGATGGTCTATGACCAGGTTATCTGCTGGAGGACAGTAATAGTATACCCTCATGGCAGTACATGGGAAAGCCAAATAACACAAGACCTGATGGTCTATGACCAGGTTATCTGCTGGAGGACAGTAATAGTATACCCTCATGGCAGTACATGGGAGAGCCAGATAACACAAGACCTGATGGTCTATGACCAGGTTATCTGCTGGAGGACAGTAAGAATAACTTTTAATGGTCTGAATTAATTAACTGAGACAAATCAAGCACAACAGTTTTTTCTCTCTCTCTGTCTCTCTCTTTGTCTCTCTGTCTCTCTCTCTGTCTCTCTGTCTCTCTCTCTGTCTCTCTGTCTCTCTCTCTGTCTCTCTCTCTGTCTCTCTGTCTCTCTCTCTCTCTCTGTCTCTCTCTCTCTCTGTCTCTCTCTCTCTCTGTCTCTCTCTCTCTCTGTCTCTCTCTCTCTCTCTCTCTCTCTCTCTCTGTCTCTCTGTCTGTCTGTCTGTCTGTCTGTCTGTCTGTCTCTCTCTCTCTCTCTCTCTCTCTCTCTCTCTCTCTCTCTCTCTCTCTCTCTCTCTCTCTCTCTCTCTCTCTCTCTCCCCCCGGCACATTAGCCGACGGCAGAGTCAGCCGTGAGGGCACAGCACAGAGAGACGTAATGACGCGGACATCTGATAAGGAAGATTGAATAGGAAACACGTTCTCTGCTAAGTACAGACGCTGCATGATTTACTCGCTACTCTGTAAGGGAAAAAAAGTTGCGGCATGTGTGTATTATGTTGTCCTCCTGAACAAGCGGACAATGGACCGTTGATCACTTTATTGGATGATTAATATCATTAAATTATTTATCTAGCAGTGCTCTGAATGTGTTGATGCTCTTTGCTTTGAGAGTATGTGGTATATATATTTTTATACGCCAACTGCACGGCCAACTGAGACTAATCACGGACATCCTGTTAACGATATATATATATATATATATATATATATATATATATATATATATATATATATATATATATATACATTTTTTTTTTTTTTTTTGCTTTGTCGCTGTCTCCCGCGTTTGCGAGGTAGCGCAAGGAAACAGACGAAAGAAATGACCCAACCCACCCCCATACATACGTCCACACACGCAAATATACATACCTACACAGCTTTCCATGGTTTACCCCAGACGCTTCACATGCCCTGATTCAATCCACTGACAGCACGTCAACCCCGGTATACCACATCGATCCAGTTCACTCTATTCCTTGCCCTCCTTTCACCCTCCTGCATGTTCAGGCCCCGATCACACAAAATCTTTTTCAGTCCATCTTTCCACCTCCAATTTGGTCTCCCACTTCTCCCCGTTCCCTCCACCTCCGACACATATATCCTCTCGGTCAATCTTTCCTCTCATTCTCTCCATGTGCCCAAACCATTTCAAAACACCCTCTTCTGCTCTCTCAACCACGCTCTTTTTATTTCCACACATCTCTCTTACCCTTACGTTACTTACTCGATCAAACCACCTCACACCACACATTGTCCTCAAACATCTCATTTCCAGCACATCCATCCTCCTGCGCACAACTCTATCCATAGCCCACGCCTCGCAACCATACAACATTGTTGGAACCACTATTCCTTCAAACATACCCATTTTTGCTTTCCGAGATAATGTTCTCGACTTCCACACATTCTTCAAGGCTCCCAGAATTTTCGCCCCCTCCCCCACCCTATGATCCACTTCCGCTTCCATGGTTCCATCCGCTGCCAGATCCACTCCCAGATATCTAAAACACTTTACTTCCTCCAGTTTTTCTCCATTCAAACTTACCTCCCAATTGACTTGACCCTCAACCCTACTGTACCTAATAATATTGCTCTTATTCACATTTACTCATAACTTTCTTCTTTCACGCACTTTACCAAACTCAGTCACCAGCTTCTGCAGTTTCTCACATGAATCAGCCACCAGCGCTGTATCATCAGCGAACAACAGCTGACTCACTTCCCAAGCTCTCTCATCCCCAACAGACTTCATACTTGCCCCTCTTTCCAAAACTCTTGCATTCACCTCCCTAAAAACCCCATCCATAAACAAATTAAACAACCATGGAGACATCACACACCCCTGCCGCAAACCTACATTCACTGAGAACCAATCACTTTCCTCTCTTCCTACACGTACACATGCCTTACATCCTCGATAAAAACTTTTCGCTGCTTCTAACAACTTGCCTCCCACACCATATATTCTTAATACCTTCCACAGAGCATCTCTATCAACTCTATCATATGCCTTCTCCAGATCCATAAATGCTACATATATATCTATATATATATATATATATGTGTGTGTGTGTGTGTGTGTGTGTGTGTGTGTGTGTGTGTACGTGAGTGGGTTGGGCCATTCTTTCGTCTGTTTCCTTGCGCTACCTTGTTAGCGCGGGAGACAACGACAAAGTATAATATATATATATATATATATATATATATATATATATATATATATATATATATATATATATATATATATATATATTCCTATGATTCCACGGGGAAAAGAAACACGGTAGCTTATCAGGTGAACTTTCGTGTAATAATCACATCATCAGGGGAGACACAAGAGAGAAATATAAAAGTCAGTTTATATACATCGAAGAGACGTAGCTAGGACGCCATTTTGGTAAACAATGACTTGCCGAATGGAGGTCAGGTGCGTTCTAGTTTGGCAGTATGCTTATCATAAACTTATTTTCTGGACGAGAAGTGGAACTGTTTGCAAATTTTATCAACAATAAAGCTATCCAATTTGTTTGAGGACAATATGTGGCGTGAGGTGGTTTAGATCGAGTAAGTAATGAAAGGGTAAGAGAGGTGTGTGGTAATAAAGAGTCTAGGTTGAGAGAGCAGAAGAGGGTGTTTTGAAATGGTTTGGTCACATGTAGAGAATGAGTGAGGAAAGATTGACCAAGAGGATATATGTGTCAGAGGTGGAGGGAACGAGGAGAAGTGGGAGAACAAATTGGAGATGGAAGGATGGAATGAAAAAGATTTTAAGCGATTGGGACCTGAATATACAGGAGGGTGAAAGGCGTGCAAGGAATAGAGTGAATTGGAACGATGTGGTATACCGGGGTCGACGTGCTGTCATTGGATTGAACCAGGTCATGTGAAGCATCTGGGGTAAACCATGGAAAGTTGTGTGGGGCCTGGATGTGGAAAGGGAGCTGCGGTTTCGGTGCATTACACGTGACATGTCTTTTCCTAGCGCTACTTTGCTGGAGGAGGGGAGGGGTTGATGCTATTTCATTTGTGGCGACGAAAATGGATGTGGGGGGGGGGGGGGGGGTTATGTGGGGTATGGGCGTTTATGTATATATATATGTGTATGTGAGTGGGTTGGGACATTCTTCGTCTGTTTCCTTGCGCTACCTCGCTGACGCGGGAAACAGCGACTAAGTATGATGATAATAATAATAATGATAGTATATATATATATATATATATATATATATATATATATATATATATATATATATATATATATATATATATATATATGCTTGTGGCATGAGAAGCGTGGGAGGTGGGTTGATTAGAAAGGGTAGTGAGTGGTGGGATGAAGAAGCAAGATTATTAGTGAAAGAGAAGAGAGAGGCATTTGGACGATTTTTGCAGGGAAAAAATGCAATTGAGTGGGAGATGTATAAAAGAAAGAGACAGGAGGTCAAGAGAAAGGTGCAAGAGGTGAAAAAGAGGGCAAATGAGAGTTGGGGTGAGAGAGTATCATTAAATTTTAGGGAGAATAAAAAGATGTTCTGGAAGCTGGAAGGAGGTAAATAAAGTGCGTAAGACAAGGGAGCAAATGGGAACTTCAGTGAAGAGCGCTAATGGGGAGGTGATAACAAGTAGTGGTGATGTGAGAAGGAGATGGAGTGAGTATTTTGAAGGTTTGTTAAATGTGTTTGATGATAGAGTGGCAGATATAGGGTGTTTTGGTCGAGGTGGTGTGCAAAGTGAGAGGGTTGGGGAAAATGATTTGGTAAACAGAGAAGAGGTAGTAAAAGCTTTGCGGAAGATGAAAGCCGGCAAGGCAGCAGGTTTGGATGGTATTGCAGTGGAATTTATTAAAAAAGGGGGTGACTGTATTGTTGACTGGTTGGTAAGGTTATTTAATGTATATATGACTCATGGTGAGGTGCCTGAGGATTGGCGGAATGCGTTCATAGTGCCATTGTACAAAGGCAAAGGGGATAAGAGTGAGTGCTCAAATTACAGAGGTATAAGTTTGTTGAGTATTCCTGGTAAATTATATGGGAGGGTATTGATTGAGAGGGTGAAGGCATGTACAGAGCATCAGATTGGGGAAGAGCAGTGTGGTTTCGGAAGTGGTACAGGATGTGTGGATCAGGTGTTTGCTTTGAAGAATGTATGTGAGAAATACTTAGAAAAGCAAATGGATTTGTATGTAGTATTTATGGATCTGGAGAAGGCATATGATAGAGTTGATAGAGATGCTCTGTGGAAGGTATTAAGAATATATGGTGTGGGAGGCAAGTTGTTAGAAGCAGCGAAAAGTTTTTATCGAGGATGTAAGGCATGTGTACGTGTAGGAAGAGAGGAAAGTGATTGGTTCTCAGTGAATGTAGGTTTGCGGCAGGGGTGTGTGATGTCTCCATGGTTGTTTAATTTGTTTATGGATGGGGTTGTTAGGGAGGTGAATGCAAGAGTTTTGGAAAGAGGGGCAAGTATGAAGTCTGTTGTGGATGAGAGAGCTTGGGAAATGAGTCAATTGTTGTTCGCTGATGATACAGCGCTGGTGGCTGATTCATGTGAGAAACTGCAGAAGCTGGTGACTGAGTTTGGTAAAGTGTGTGAAAGAAGAAAGTTAAGAGTAAATGTGAATAAGAGCAAGGTTATTAGGTACAGTAGTGTTGAGGGTCAAGTCAATTGGGAGGTAAGTTTGAATGGAGAAAAACTGTAGGAAGTAAAGTGCTTTAGATATCTGGGAGTGGATCTGGCAGCGGATGGAACCATGGAAGCGGAAGTGAATCATAGGGTGGGGGATTGGGCGAAAATCCTGGGAGCCTTGAAGAATGTTTGGAAGTCGAGAACATTATCTCGGAAAGCAAAAATGGGTATGTTTGAAGGAATAGTGGTTCCAACAATGTTGTATGGTTGCGAGGCGTGGGCTATGGATAGAGTTGTGCGCAGGAGGGTGGATGTGCTGGAAATGAGATGTTTGAGGACAATGTGTGGTGTGAGGTGGTTTGATCGAGTAAGTAATGTAAGGGTAAGAGAGATGTGTGGAAATAGAAAGAGCGTGGTTGAGAGAGCAGAAGAGGGTGTTTTGAAATGGTTTGGGCTCATCGAGAGAATGAGTGAGGAAAGATTGACCAAGAGGATATATGTGTCGGAGGTGGAGGGAACGAGGAGAAGTGGGAGACCTAATTGGAGGTGGAAAGATGGAGTGAAAAAGATTTTGAGTGATCGGGGCCTGAACATGCAGGAGGGTGAAAGGAGGGCAAGGAATAGAGTGAATTGGGTCGATGTGGTATACCGGGGTTGACGTGCTGTCATTGGATTGAACCAGGGCATGTGAAGCATCTGGGGTAAACCATGGAAAGTTGTGTGGGGCCTGGATGTGGAAAGGGAGCTGTGGTTTCGGGCATTATTGCATGACAGCTAGAAACTGAGTGTGAACGAATGGGGCCTTTGTTGTCTTTTCCTAGCGCTACCTCGCACACATGAGGGGGGAGTGGGATGGTATTCCATGTGTGGCGAGGTGGCGATGGGAATGAATAAAGGCAGACAGTGTGAATTGTGCATGGGTATATATGGATGTGTCTGTGTGTGTATATATATGTTTACATTGAGATGTATAGGTATGTAATTTGCGTGTGTGGACGTGTATGTATATACATGTGTATGGGGGTGGGTTGGGCCATTTCTTTCGTCTGTTTCCTTGCGCTACCTCGCAAACGCGGGAGACAGCGACAAAGCAAAATAAAATATATATATATATATATATATATATATATATATATATATATATATATATATATATATATTTTTTTTTTTTTTTTTTTTTTTTTCTCTTTTTTATACTATTCGCCATTTCCCGCGTTAGCGAGGTAGCTTTAAGAACAGAAGACTAAGCCTTTGAGGGAATATGCTTACTTGGCCCTCTCTGTTCCTACTTTTGGAAAACTAAATACGAGAGGGGAGGATTTCCAGCCCCCACTCCCTTCCCTTTTAGTCGCCTTCTGCGACACGCAGGCAATACGTGGGAAGTATTCCTTCTCCCCTATCCCCAGGAATATATATATATATATATATATATATATATATATTTTTTTTTTTTTTTTTGCTTTGTCGCTGTCTCCCGCGTTTGCGAGGTAGCGCAAGGAAACAGACGAAAGAAATGGCCCAACCCACCCCCATACACATGCCTTGATTCAATCCACTGACAGCACGTCAACCCCGGTATACTACATCGCTCCAATTCACTCTATTCTTTGCCCTCCTTTCACCCTCCTGCATGTTCAGGCCCCGATCACACAAGATCTTTTTCACTCCATATTTCCACCTCCAATTTGGTCTCCCTCTTCTCCTCGTTCCCTCCACCTCCGACACATATATCCTCTTGTTCAATCTTTCCTCACTCATTCTCTCCATGTGACCAAACCATTTCAAAACACCCTCTTCTGCTCTCTCAACCACGCTCTTTTTATTTCCACACATCTCTCTTACCCTTACGTTACTTACTCGATCAAACCACCTCACACCACACACTGTCCTCAAACATCTCATTTCCAGCACATCCATCCTCCTGCGCACAACTCTATCCATAGTCCACGCCTCGCAACCATACAACATTGTTGGAACCACTATTCCTTCAAACATACCCATTTTTGCTTTCCGAGATAATGTTCTCGACTTCCACACATTCTTCAAGGCTCCCAGAATTTTCGCCCCCTCCCCCACCCTATGATCCACTTCCGCTTCCATGGTTCCATCCGCTGCCAGATCCACTCCCAGATATCTAGAACACTTCACTTCCTCCAGTTTTTCTCCATTCAAACTCACCTCCCAATTGAATTGACCCTCAACCCTACTGTACCTAATAACCTTGCTCTTATTCACATTTACTCTTAACTTTCTTCTTTCACACACTTTACCAAACTCAGTCACCAGCTTCTGCAGTTTCTCACATGAATCAGCCACCAGCGCTGTATCATCAGCGAACAACAACTGACTCACTTCCCAAGCTCTCTCATCCCCAACAGACTTCATACTTGCCCCGCTTTCCAAAACTCTTGCATTCACCTCCCTAACAACCCCATCCATAAACAAATATATATATATATATATATATATATATATATATATATATATATATATATATATATATATATATATATATATATATATATTCCTATGAGTCCACGGAGAAAATGAAACACGATAAGTTCCCAAGTGCACTTTTTTGTAATAATCACATTATCAGGGGAGTTACATGGCACTTTATGTTGGGCAGACCACTAAGGGTCTTTCTATTACACTTTAGCATCATAAATATAGTATAAGAACAGGACAAGAGTCAAATGCCTTGTTTAATCACTTTAAAAACTATGATCATTGTATTGACCGGAGTAATGCCGTTGAATCTTCTATTATCAAATACACAAAGAATTATAACCTTAGCAGTAGTGAAGGTGTATACAAATTGGATAGCTTGATTGTTGAAAAAAATTGTAAACAATTCACCATCTTGTCCACATCATAAGTTTATGATACGCTCGTTGTCTGTCTTGGACAATCGTATGTTTACCGAATGGCGTCCTAGCTACATCTCTTCGTTGTATATCAACTGACTGTTATATTTCTCTCTTGTGTCTCCCCTGATGATGTGATTATTGCATGAAAGTGCACTTGGGAACTTTTTGTGTTTCATTTTCCCCGTGGATTCATAGGAATATCTTGATCACGCGCAAAATTGTGATCCTTTCCGATATATATATATATATATATATATATATATATATATATATATATATATATATATATATATATATATATATATATATATATTTTATATATATATATATATATATATATATATATATATATATATATATATATATATATATATATATATATATATATTTTTTTTTTTTTTTTTTTATACTATTAGCCATTTCCCGCATCAGCGAGGTAGCGCCAAGAACAGCGGACTGGGCCCGTGAGGGAACATCCTCACCCGGCCCCCCCTCTGTTCCTTCCCCTGGAAAATTAGAAAAAAAAAAAAATGAGAGGAGAGGATTTCCAGCCCCCCGCCCCCTTTCCTTTTAGTCGCCTTCTGCGACACGCAGGGAATACGTGGGAAGTATTCTTTCTCCCCTATCCCCAGGGATATATATATATATATATATATATATATATATATATATATATATATATATATATATTTAATGATATGTCATTTCATAACCCTTGTCGATTTTCCGTTTTTATTTAATTTTCGTAAAATAAAAGATAAATAAAAGATTCCAGAATATTTCTCACTATTATTGTTTGGTAATGAGATAGACCGCAGGGGGCTGAGAACTGTGTTGATCTTCCCACAGTGTGTGGGGGTGGGCGCTTTTCCCACACCTTGAGGGCGGGGGCGGTGGCAGTCAGTGCTTGATTTCAACTATTAATCTTATTTATATTTATTAGTTTACCGTCTGAGGGAGGTTGATGACCTAGTTTGACGAGTGTCGTGACCTCGGCCACTATTCGCTAGGGCGGGACATGACTGGCTCTTGACGAATTTGACTCCGCGTGTATAAGGAACTTGCAGTGGGTGACGGTGCACACCACGGTGTGTGGGGACACTGGTGGGTGACGGTGCACACCTCGGTGTGAGGGGACACTGGTGGGTGACGGTGCACACCACGGTGTGTGGGGACACTGGTGGGTGACAGTGCACACCTCGGTGTGAGGGGACACTGGTGGGTGACGGTGCACACCTCGGTGTGTGGGGACACTGGTGGGTGACAGTGCACACCTCGGTGTGAGGGGACACTGGTGGGTGACGGTGCACACCACGGTGTGTGGGGACACTGGTGGGTGACAGTGCACACCTCGGTGTGAGGGGACACTGGTGGGTGACGGTGCACACCTCGGTGTGTGGGGACACTGGTGGGTGACAGTGCACACCTCGGTGTGAGGGGACACTGGTGGGTGATGGTGCACACCACGGTGTGAGGGGACACTGGTGGGTGACGGTGCACACCATGGTGTGAGGGGACACTGGTGGGTGACGGTGCACACCACGGTGTGAGGGGACACTGGTGGGTGACGGTGCACACCACGGTGTGTGGGGACACTGGTGGGTGACGGTGCACACCACGGTGTGTGGGGACACTGGTGGGTGACGGTGCACACCACGGTGTGAGGGGACACTGGTGGGTGACGGTGCACACCACGGTGTGAGGGGACACTGGTGGGTGACGGTGCACACCTCGGTGTGAGGGGACACTGGTGGGTGACGGTGCACACCACTGTGTGAGGGGACACTGGTGGGTGACGGTGCACACCTCGGTGTGAGGGGACACTGGTGGGTGACGGTGCACACCTCGGTGTGAGGGGACACTGGTGGGTGACGGTGCACAGCACGGTGTGAGGGGACACTGGTGGGTGACGGTGCACACCTCGGTGTGAGGGGACACTGGTGGGTGACGGTGCACACCTCGGTGTGAGGGGACACTGGTGGGTGATGGTGCACACCACGGTGTGTGGGGACACTGGTGGGTGACGGTGCACACCACGGTGTGAGGGGACACTGGTGGGTGACGGTGCACACCTCGGTGTGAGGGGACACTGGTGGGTAATGGTGCACACCACTGTGTGAGGGGACACTGGTGGGTGACGGTGCACACCACGGTGTGAGGGGACACTGGTGGGTGACGGTGCACACCTCGGTGTGAGGGGACACTGGTGGGTGATGGTGCACACCACTGTGTGAGGGGACACTGGTGGGTGACGGTGCACACCACAGTGTGTGGGGACACTGGTGGGTGACGGTGCACACCACTCTGTGAGGGGACACTGGTGGGTGACGGTGCACACCACGGTGTGAGGGGACACTGGTGGGTGACGGTGCACACCACGGTGTGAGGGGACACTGGTGGGTGACGGTGCACACCACGGTGTGAGGGGACACTGGTGGGTGACGGTGCACACCACTGTGTGAGGGGACACTGGTGGGTGACGGTGCACACCTCGGTGTGAGGGGACACTGGTGGGTGACGGTGCACAGCACGGTGTGAGGGGACACTGGTGGGTGACGGTGCACACCACGGTGTGAGGGGACACTGGTGGGTGACGGTGCACACCACGGTGTGAGGGGACACTGGTGGGTGACGGTGCACAGCACGGTGTGAGGGGACACCGGTGGGTGACGGTGCACACCATGGTGTGAGGGGACACTGGTGGGTGACGGTGCACACCACAGTGTGTGGGGACACTGGTGGGTGACGGTGCACACCACAGTGTGAGGGGACACTGGTGGGTGACGGTGCACACCACGGTGTGAGGGGACACTGGTGGGTGACGGTGCACACCACGGTGTGAGGGGACACTGCCAGGTGTAGGGGCAGCTGAAAACGAGTGTTGATACGCCAGGCCTGGAGGACGAGTTTCAACTGTACGAGCTTGACGGTACGACCCCTTGGGTACGACGGCCTGGTCTTTGACCCAGGGGTCGTACCGTCGTGTTCAAGGGGTCGTACTGCCGTGTTCAAGGGTCTCACCGTCGTGTTTAGTGGTCGTACCGTCGCGTTCAAGGATCGTACCGTCATGGTCGAGATTCGTACCGTCGCGTTCAAGGATCGTACCGCCATGCTCGAGAGTCGTACCGTCGCGTTCAAGGATCGTACCGCCATGCTCGAGGGTCGTACCGTCGTGTTCAAGGATCGTACCGCCATGCTCGAGAGTCGTACCGTCGCGTTCAAGGATCGTACCGCCATGCTCGAGGGTCGTACCGTCGCGTTCAAGGATCGTACCGCCATGCTCGAGGGTCGTACCGTCGTGTTCAAGGATCGTACCGCCATGCTCGAGAGTCGTACCGTCGCGTTCAAGGGTCGTACCGTCAGAGCAGCATTACGACACCAGGTGGGAGTACAAGGGTAACAACAGGTGAGGGTACCAGGGTCACCTGGCCAGAGAACACTGGAAACCCTGCCGCTGTTACTGCCTCTACAGACGACGATAACAGGAAACTCCCCTGTTTAACGGGAACGGTAAGTAACGATAACAGGAAACTCCCCTGTTTAACGGGAACGGTAAGTAACGGTAACAGGAAACTCCCCTGTTTAACGGGAACGGTAAGTAACGATAACAGGAAACTCCCCTGTTTAACGGGAACGGTAAGTAACGATAACAGGAAACTCCCCTGTTTAACGGGAACGGTAAGTAACGGTAACAGGAAACTCCCCTGTTTAACGGGAACGGTAAGTAACGATAACAGGAAACTCCCCTGTTTAACGGGAACGGTAAGTAACGATAACAGGAAACTCCCCTGTTTAACGGGAACGGTAAGTAACGATAACAGGAAACTCCCCTGTTTAACGGGAACGGTAAGTAACGATAACAGGAAACTCCCCTGTTTAACGGGAACGGTAAGTAACGATAACAGGAAACTCCCCTGTTTAACGGGAACGGTAAGTAACGATAACAGGAAACTCCCCTGTTTAACGGGAACGGTAAGTAACGATAACAGGAAACTCCCCTGTTTAACGGGAACGGTAAGTCACGCCGCCTCACACACACCAAAGATTAACAAGTCAAAAAAACGAAAAAAAAACCCCAGTATTAGAGAAAAGTAACATGGATATAGAAAGCTCGCTCTCCTAGCAAGCATCTAACTTGAGCTTAGAGGGAACCATCTATTATCTAACTCTCTCTCTCTCTCTCTCTCTCTCTCTCTCTCTCTCTCTCTCTCTCTCTAGTTGCGTATGTATGTATGAATGTATGTATGTATATGTATCAGTCTCCCTTTCCTACCTACCTACTACCTAACTATCTATCAAACTATCTACCTGCCCATCTAATTATCCATCTATCTGTCTGTCTACTGCATGATTTCGAGAATCACGTTCTCCCACTAGATTATATATTGTATAGGATCTTGAATGCCACCTGACAGATGACTGGGGTCAGGCGCAGCCATTCTTCATTCATGTTGTATTCATCAAACCGAAGACCAAGTCAGGCGCGCCCATACGAACGCAGTCGCAGGGCAGACCCACGGTGGCTTAAGAGCGGGTTTTCTCTGTTGTCCTTCCGTTGTGTGCTAATTGGGTAATAATGGGCAATTTGGCGGCAAATTAAGCGGGATCGTAGGATGAGCATACAACGGGCGCGAAAACCCTTTGGCGAGAGCAGTCGTGGGACAACATTTGGCGGTAAATGTTTTTAATTTAGCGGATTTAATTAGGTGAAGTTCTGAGATTTTGGAGAACATTTTTGCGAAAAGTATCCAATGAAAGATTTATTAAGTAACGCTTTTCAGCACGACGGTACGATCCTAGAACATGACGGTACGATCCTAGAACATGACGGTACGATCCTAGAACATGACGGTACGATCCTAGAAAATGACGGTACGATCCTTGAGCATGACTGTACGGTACGATCCTGGAACACGACGGTACGGTCCTTGAGCATGACGGTGCGATCCTTGAACACGACGGTACGATCTTAGAACATGACGATACGATCCTTGAGCGCGACTGTACGGTACGATCCTGGAACACGACGGCACGATCCTTGAGCACGACTGTACGGTACGATCCTGGAACACGACGGCACGATCCTTGAGCACGACTGTACGGTACGATCCTGGAACACGACGGCACGATCCTTGAGCACGACTGTACGGTACGATCCTGGAACACGACGGCACGATCCTTGAGCGCGACTGTACGGTACGATCCTGGAACACGACGGCATGATCCTTGAGCACGACTGTACGGTACGATCCTGGAACACGACGGCATGATCCTTGAGCACGACTGTACGGTACGATCCTGGAGCACAACGGTACGATCCTTGAGCACGACGGTACTATTCTTGAGCACAACGATACGTTTCTTGAGCACGACGGTACGATCCTTGAGCACGACGGTACGATCCTTGAGCACGACGATACGACACTTGAGCACGACGGTACGATCCTTGAGCACGACGGTACGATCCTTGAACACGACGGTACGATCCTGGAACACGACGGTACGACCCTTGAGCACGACGGTACGATCCTTGAGCACGACGGTACGATCCTGGAACACGACGGTACGACCCTTGAACACGACGGTACGATCCTTGAGCACGACGGTACGATCCTTGAACACGACGGTACGACCCTTGAGCACGACGGTAGGATCCTTGAACACGACGGTACGATCCTCTGGTGAGATGGCATGGCCAGCATCTCAATGGGTCGCACCGTCGTGCTCCATGGATCGTACCGTCGTGCACAAGGATCGCACGTGGGTTCAGGAATGTCTTGCGCTAAGCGTCCACGGGGAACGCGATAGCGAACATCTGACCCGGCAAACGTACCGGCCGCATTCATCGGCCACGTTTGATGAGGAACGTTTGCAATTAGAAGAATTGCGGGAAGAGCTGGTCGGTGATATTCAATAGGGGCGTTTGATGACGGCCATTGTGCGGTGGTGGCGGCTGGGGCAGGGGCGAGCGCACGAGAGAGAGAGAGAGAGAGAGAGAGAGAGAGAGAGAGAGAGAGAGAGAGAGAGAGAGAGAGATTTCGCGCGAGTTTGTTTTTTGGCGGGAAGGTCTGGATGGATAGCCGTTTGGCGGGAACGTTTGAACTGGAACGTTGTTGGCGGGAACGTTTATAATGGAGACTTGTTGATGAGAACGATTTTGCATAACACTTTGTTGGCGGAAACGTTTGAAATGGAA
Organism: Panulirus ornatus; assembly: GCF_036320965.1. Lineage (NCBI taxonomy): Eukaryota > Metazoa > Arthropoda > Malacostraca > Decapoda > Palinuridae > Panulirus > Panulirus ornatus. Next base: position 12,866,273 of record NC_092255.1, read on the forward strand.
TGTTGTCGTCGGAAACGTTTTGATAGGAACGCTATTAGCGGGAATGTCAGATATGAAACCTTTGTTAGTGAGAACGTTTTAAGTGGAACGTTGTGAATGGAACGTGTAAAAAGGAGGACGTTTTGAATGAAACTTTTTTGGAGAGAAACGTTTGAAATGGAACGTTGTTGACGGGGGACGCTTAAATTGGAACGTCTTTGGCGGGAACGTTTAAAATGAAACGTTGTTGGGTGGAACGTTCTATTTTACAAGAACGTCTTAATGGAACTTTGTTGCCAAGAAACTTTTAGATTAAAAGGAACGATGTCTGCAGAACGTTCGAAATGAAACGTTGTTACCAAAAACGTTTAAATTGGAGCGTTGTTGTCGTGAACGTTTGAATGTAGTGATGATAGCGAGAACGTTTGGCGGGTGTCATGTGGCGGCTGTTAGCAAAAACGTTTGTTGGAGAACATCTTAGAACTGCAGAACACAGAACATTCTTGTTCCAGTCGGTGTAGCAGAGCCCAGTCTTCGCTGTTCACGATGGATCATGAAGATCCCTGAGTATTGTTAGCAAAATCTCGTCCCATTATAATATTTCCCCAAAATATCGGGTAAAACTCAGCCATAGTCATGATGAGGACCGACCAGATTTGTTTGTATTGCTTTCGTTGACCAAACTGTGGTTATGTGTAGCGTCACCGGTGCTGGCTGGGACGACAAGCTAGGTGTAGAGGCTAGGATTGAGGCGTTGGCTAGGACGACAGGCGAGGCGTGGAGGCTAGGATTCAGACGTTGGCTAGGACGACAGGCTAGGTGTGGAGGCTAGGATTCAGACGTTGGCTGGGACGACAGGCTAGGTGTGGAGGCTAGGATTCAGATGTTGGCTAGGACGACAGGCTAGGTGTGGAGGCTAGGATTCAGACGTTGGCTAGGACGACAGGCGAGGCGTGGAGGCTAGGATTCAGACGTTGGCTAGGACGACAGGCTAGGTGTGGAGGCTAGGATTCAGACGTTGGCTGGGACGACAGGCTAGGTGTGGAGGCTAGGATTCAGACGTTGGCTAGGTCGACAGGCTAGGTGTGGAGGCTAGGATTCAGACGTTGGCTAGGTCGACAGGCTAGGTGTGGAGGCTAGGATTCAGACGTTGGCTAGGACGACAGGCTAGGTGTGGAGGCTAGGATTCAGACGTTGGCTAGGACGACAGGCTAGGTGTGGAGGCTAGGATTCAGACGTTGGCTAGGACGACAGGCGAGGCGTGGAGGCTAGGATTCAGACGTTGGCTAGGACGACAGGCTAGGTGTGGAGGCTAGGATTCAGACGTTGGCTAGGACGACAGGCTAGGTGTGGAGGCTAGGATTCAGACGTTGGCTGGGACGACAGGCTAGGTGTGGAGGCTAGGATTCAGACGTTGGCTGGGACGACAGGCTAGGTGTGGAGGCTAGGATTCAGACGTAGGCTAGGACGACAGGCGAGGCGTGGAGGCTAGGATTCGGACGTTGGCTAGGACGACAGGCGAGGTGTGGAGGCTAGGATTCGGACGTTGGCTAGGACGACAGGCGAGGTGTGGAGGCTAGGATTCGGACGTTGGCTGGGACGAAAGGCGAAGTGTGGAGGCTAGGATTCAGACGTTGGCTAGGACGACAGGCGAGGCTTGGAGGCTAGGATTCGGACGTTGGCTGGGACGACAGGCTAGGTGTGGAGGCTAGGATTCAGACGTTGGCTAGGACGACAGGCGAGGTGTGGAGGCTAGGATTCGGACGTTGGCTGGGACGACAGGCGAAGTGTGGAGGCTAGGATTCAGACGTTGGCTAGGACGACAGGCGAGGCGTGGAGGCTAGGATTCAGACGTTGGGTGGGACGACAGGCGAGGTGTGGAGGCTAGGATTCGGACATTGGCTAGGACGACAGGCGAGGTGTGGAGGCTAGGATTCGGACGTTGGCTGGGACGACAGGCGAAGTGTTGAGGCTAGGATTCAGACGTTGGCTGGATGGGATCAAACCTGGAGTCACACGCCGTTACTTCTGCCGCCGGACCCCAAGTGAGTTGTGCCGCTAGGTGGCAACTAGGAGCATACAGGGACGTGCCAGACTACCTCATTATCCTCCAGCAAAGATATTCAACATATGTTCCTGATGTTATCAGTGTTAGAGACTGACGTTGTATGAATGAGATTAATATGTGAGTAATGTTTTTTTTATATTTATTATACTTTGTCGCTGTCTCCCGCATTAGCGAGGTAGCGCAAGGAAACAGACGAAAGAATGGCCCAACCCTCCCACTTACACATGTATATACATACACGTCCACACACGCAAATATACATACCTATACATCTCAACGTATACATATATTTACACACACAGACATATACATATATACACATGTACATAATTCATACTGTCTGCCCTCATTCATCCCGTCGCCACAACGCCACACATGAAATGAAAACCCCCCTGCCCCGCATGTGCGCGAGATAGCGCTAGGAAAAGACAACAAAGGCCAAATTCATTCACACTCAGTTTCTAGCTGTCATGTATAATGCACCGAAACCACAGCTCCCTTTCCGCATCCATTCCCCACAGAACTTTCCATGGTTTACCCCAGACGCTTCACATGCCTTGGTTTAATCCATTGACAGAACGTCGACTCCGGTATACCACATCGTTCCAATCCACTCTATTCCTTGCACGCCTTTCACCCTCCTGCATGTTCAGGCCCCGATCACTCAAAATCTTTTTCACTCCATCCTTCCACCTCCAATTTGGTCTTCCACTTCTCCTCGTTCCCTCCACTTCTGACACATATATCCTCTTGGTCAATCTTTCCTCACTCATTCTCTCCATGTGACCAAACCATTTCAAAATACCCTCTTCTGCTGTCTCATCCACACTCTTTTTTACTACCACACATCTCTCTTACCCTTTCATTACCTACTCGATCAAACCACCTCACACCACATATTGTCCTCAAATATCCCATTTCCAGCACAACCACCCTCCTCCGCACAACTCTATCTATAGCCCACGCTTCGCAACCATATAACATTATTGGAACTACTATTCCTTCAAACATACCCATTTTTGCTTTCCAAGATAACGTTCTCGACTTCCACACATTTTTCAACCCTGCCAGAACTTTCGCCCCCTCCCCCACCCTATGATTCACTTCTGCTTCCATGGTTCCATCCTCTGCCAAATCCACTCCCAGATATCTAAAACACTTCACTTCCTCCATTTTTTATCCATTCAAACTTACCTCCCAATTGACTTGTCCCTCAACCCTACTGTACCTAATAACCTTGCTCTTATTCACATTCACTCTCAGCTTTCTTCTTTCACACACTTTACCAAACTCAGTCACCAGTTTCTGCAATTTCTCACTTGAATTAGCCACCAGCGTTGTATCATCAGCGAGCAACAACTGACTCACTTCCCAAGCTCTCTCATCCACAACAGACTGCATACTTGCCCTTCTTTCCAAAACTCTTGCATTCACCTCCCTAACAACCCCATCCATAAACAAATTAAACAACCATGGAGACATCACGCACCCCTGCCGCAAACAACATTCACTGAGAACCAACCACTTTCCTCTCTTCCTACACGTACACATGCCTTACATCCTCGATAAAAACTTTTCACTGCTTCTAATAACTTACCTCCCACACCATACATTCTTAATACCTTTCAAAGAGCATCTCTATCAACTCTATTATATGCCTTCTCCAGATCCATAAATGCTACATGCAAATCCATTTGCTTTTCTAAGTATTTCTCACATACATTCTTCAAAGCAAACACCTGATCCACACATCCTCTACCACTTCTGAAACCACAGTGGTCTTCCCCAATCTGATGCTCTGTACATGCCTTCACCCTCTCAATCAATACCCTCCCATATAAATTCCCAGGAATATTCAACAAACTTATACCTCTGTAATTTGGGCACTCACTCTTATCCCCTTTGCCATTGTGCAGTGGCACTATGCAAGTATTCCGCCAGTCCTCAGGAACCTTACCATGAGTCATACATACATTTAATAACCTTACCAACCAGTCAACAACACAGTCACCCCTTCTTTAATAAATTCCACTGCAATACCATCTAAACCCGCTGCCTTGCCCGCTTTCATCTTCTGCAGAGCTTTTTCTACCTCTTCTCTGTTTACCAAATCATTCTTCTTAACTCTCTCACTTTGCACACCACCTCGACCAAAACACCCTATCATCAAACACATTCAACAAACCTTCAGAATACTCACTCCATCTCTTCATATCACCACTACTTGATATATATATATATATATATATATATATATATATATATATATATATATATATACATATAGTGGTAGAGGATGTGTGGATCAGGTGTTTGCTTTGAAGAATGTATGTGAGAAATACTTAGAAAAGCAAATGGATTTGTATGTAGCATTTATGGATCTGGAGAAGGCATATGATAGAGTTGATAGAGATGCTCTGTGGAAGGTATTAAGAATATATGGTGTGGGAGGCAAGTTGTTAGAAGCAGTGAAAAGTTTTTATCGAGGATGTAAGGCATGTGTACGTGTAGGAAGAGAGGAAAGTGATTGGTTCTCAGTGAATGTAGGTTTGCGGCAGGGGTGTGTGATGTCTCCATGGTTGTTTAATTTGTTTATGGATGGGGTTGTAAGGGAGGTAAATGCAAGAGTCCTGGAAAGAGGGGCAAGTATGAAGTCTGTTGGGGATGAGAGAGCTTGGGAAGTGAGTCAGTTGTTGTTCGCTGATGATACAGCGCTGGTGGCTGATTCATGTGAGAAACTGCAGAAGCTGGTGACTGAGTTTGGTAAAGTGTGTGGAAGAAGAAAGTTGAGAGTAAATGTGAATAAGAGCAAGGTTATTAGGTACAGTAGGGGTGAGGGTCAAGTCAATTGGGAGGTGAGTTTGAATGGAGAAAAACTGGAGGAAGTGAAGTGTTTTAGATATCTGGGAGTGGATCTGTCAGCGGATGGAACCATGGAAGCGGAAGTGGATCATAGGGTGGGGGAGGGGGCGAAAATTTTGGGAGCCTTGAAAAATGTGTGGAAGTCGAGAACACTATCTCGGAAAGCAAAAATGGGTATGTTTGAGGGAATAGTGGTTCCAACAATGTTGTATGGTTGCGAGGCGTGGGCTGTGGATAGAGATGTGCGCAGGAGGATGGAGGTGCTGGAAATGAGATGTTTGAGGACAATGTGTGGTGTGAGGTGGTTTGATCGAGTAAGTAACGTAAGGGTAAGAGAGATGTGTGGAAATAAAAAGAGCGTGGTTGAGAGAGCAGAAGAGGGTGTTTTGAAATGGTTTGGGCACATGGAGAGAATGAGTGAGGAGAGATTGACCAAGAGGATATATGTGTCGGAGGTGGAGGGAACGAGGAGAAGAGGGAGACCAAATTGGAGGTGGAAAGATGGAGTGAAAAAGATTTTGTGTGATCGGGGCCTGAACATGCAGGAGGGTGAAAGGAGGGCAAGAAATAGAGTGAATTGGAGTCATGTGGTATACAGGGGTTGACGTGCTGTCAGTGGATTGAAGCAAGGCATGTGAAGCGTCTGGGGTAAACCATGGAAAGCTGTGTAGGTATGTGTATTTGCGTGTGTGGACGTGTGTATGTACATGTGTATGGGGGGGGGGGGTTGGGCCATTTCTTTCGTCTGTTTCCTTGCGCTACCTCGCAAACGCGGGAGACAGCGACAAAGTATAAAAAAAAAAAAAAAAAAAAAAAAAAAAAAAAAATATATATATATATATATATATATATATATATATATATATATATATACTCCTCGAAGGCTCAGATTGGGGTGCCTAAATGTGTGTGGATGTAACCAAGATGTGAAAAAAGGAGAGATAGGTAGTATGTTTGAGGAAAGGAACCTGGATGTTTTGGCTCTGAGTGAAACGAAGCTCAAGGGTGAAGGGGAAGAGTGGTTTGGGAATGTCTTGGGAGTAAAGTCAGGGGTTAGTGAGAGGACAAGAGCAAGGGAAGGAGTAGCAGTACTCCTGAAACAGGAGTTGTGGGAGTACGTGATAGAATGTAAGAAAGTAAATTCTCGATTAATATGGGTAAAACTGAAAGTTGATGGAGAGAGATGGGTGATTATTGGTGCATATGCACCTGGGCATGAGAAGAAAGATCATGAGAGGCAAGTGTTTTGGGAGCAGCTGAATGAGTGTGTTAGTGGTTTTGATGCACGAGACCGGGTTATAGTGATGGGTGATTTGAATGCAAAGGTGAGTAATGTAGCAGTTGAGGGAATAATTGGTATACATGGGGTGTTCAGTGTTGTAAATGGAAATGGTGAAGAGCTTGTAGATTTATGTGCTGAAAAAGGACTGATGATTGGGAATACCTGGTTTAAAAGCGAGATATACATAAGTATACTTATGTAAGTAGGAGAGATGGCCAGAGAGCGTTATTGGATTACGTGTTAATTGACAGGCGCGCGAAAGAGAGACTTTTGGATGTTAATGTGCTGAGAGGTGCAACTGGAGGGATGTCTGATCATTATGTTGTGGAGGCTAAGGTGAAGATTTGTATGGGTTTTCAGAAAAAAAAAGAGTGAATGTTGGGGTGAAGAGGGTGGTGAGAGTAAGTGAGCTTGGGAAGGAGACTTGTGTGAGGAAGTACCAGGAGAGACTGGTACAGAATGGAAAAAGGTGAGAACAATGGAAGTAAGGGGAGTGGGGAAGGAATGGGATGTATTTAGGGAATCAGTGATGGATTGCGCAAAAGATGCTTGTGGCATGAGAAGAGTGGGAGGTGGGTTGATTAGAAAGGGTAGTGAGTGGTGGGATGAAGAAGTAAGAGTATTAGTGAAAGAGAAGAGAGAGGCATTTGGACGATTTTTGCAGGGAAAAAATGCAGTTGAGTGGGAGACGTATAAAAGAAAGAGACAGGAGGTCAAGAGAAAGGTGCAAGAGGTGAAAAAGAGGGCAAATGAGAGTTGGCGTGAGAGAGTATCATTAAATTTTAGGAAGAATAAAAAGATGTTCTGGAAGGAGGTAAATAAAGTGCGTAAGACAAGGGAGCAAATGGGAACTTCAGTGAAGGGCGCAAATGGGGAGGTGATAACAAGTAGTGGTGATGTGAGAAGGAGATGGAGTGAGTATTTTGAAGGTTTGTTGAATGTGTTTGATGATAGAGTGGCAGATATAGGGTGTTTTGGTCGAGGTGGTGTGCAAAGTGAGAGGGTTAGGGAAAATGATTTGGTAAACAGAGAAGAGGTAGTAAAAGCTTTGCGGAAGATGGAAGCCGGCAAGGCAGCAGGTTTGGATGGTATTGCAGTGGAATTTATTAAAAAAGGGGGTGACTGTATTGTTGACTGGTTGGTAAGGTTATTTAATGTATGTATGACTCACGGTGAGGTGCCTGAGGATTGGCGGAATGCGTGCATAGTGCCATTGTACAAAGGCAAAGGGGATAAGAGTGAGTGCTCAAATTACAGAGGTATAAGTTTATTGAGTATTCCTGGTAAATTATTTGGGAGGGTATTGATTGAGAGGGTGAAGGCATGTACAGAGCATCAGATTGGGGAAGAGCAGTGTGGTTTCAGAAGTGGTAGAGGATGTGTGGATCAGGTGTTTGCTTTGAAGAATGTATGTGAGAAATACTTAGAAAAGCAAATGGATTTGTATGTAGCATTTATGGATCTGGAGAAGGCATATGATAGAGTTGATAGAGATGCTCTGTGGAAGGTATTAAGAATTTATGGTGTGGGAGGCAAGTTGTTAGAAGCAGTGAAAAGTTTTTATCGAGGATGTAAGGCATGTGTACGTGTAGGAAGAGAGGAAAGTGATTGGTTCTCAGTGAATGTAGGTTTGCGGCAGGGGTGTGTGATTTCTCCATGGTTGTTTAATTTGTTTATGGATGGGGTTGTTAGGGAGGTGAATGCAAGAGTTTTGGAAAGAGGGGCAAGTATGAAGTCTGTTGGGGATGAGAGAGCTTGGGAAGTGAGTCAGTTGTTGTTCGCTGATGATACAGCGCTGGTGGCTGATTCATGTGAGAAACTGCAGAAGCTGGTGACTGAGTTTGGTAAAGTGTGTGAAAGAAGAAAGTTAAGAGTAAATGTGAATAAGAGCAAGGTTATTAGGTACAGTAGGGTTGAGGGTCAAGTCAATTGGGAGGTGAGTTTGAATGGAGAAAAACTGGAGGAAGTGAAGTGTTTTAGATATCTGGGAGTGGATCTGGCAGCGGATGGAACCATGGAAGCGGAAGTGGATCATAGGGTGGGGGAGGGGGCGAAAATTGTGGGAGCCTTGAAGAATGTGTGGAAGTCGAGAACATTATCTCGGAAAGCAAAAATGGGTATGTTTGAAGGAATAGTGGTTCCAACAATGTTGTATGGTTGCGAGGCGTGGGCTATGGATGGAGTTGTGCGCAGGAGGATGGATGTGCTGGAAATGAGATGTTTGAGGGCAATGTGTGGTGTGAGGTGGTTTGATCGAGTAAGTAACGTAAGGGTGAGAGAGATGTGTGGAAATAAAAAGAGCGTGGTTGAGAGAGCAGAAGAGGGTGTTTTGAAATGGTTTGGTCACATGGAGAGAATGAGTGAGGAAAGATTGACCAAGAGGATATATGTGTCGGAGGAGGAGGGAACGAGGAGAAGAGGGAGACCAAATTGGAGGTGGAAAGATGGAGTGAAAAAGATTTTGTGTGATCGGGGCCTGAACATGCAGGAGGGTGAAAGGAGGGCAAGGAATAGAGTGAACTGGAGCGATGTGGTATACCGGGGTTGACGTGCTGTCAGTGGATTGAATCGGGGCATGTGAAGCGTCTGGGGTAAACCATGGAAAGCTGTGTAGGTATGTATATTTGCGTGTGTGGACGTATGTATATACATGTGTATGGGGGTGGGTTGGGCCATTTCTTTCGTCTGTTTCCTTGCGCTACCTCGCAAACGCGGGAGACAGCGACAAAGCAAAAAAAAAAAAAAAAAATATATATATATATATATATATATATATATATATATATTTCTTTTTTCATATATATTCGCCATTTACCGCGGTAGCGAGGTAGCGTTAAGAGCGGCAGAGGACTGAGCCTTAGAGGGAATATCCACACTTGGCCCTCTTCTCTGTTCCTTCTTTTGAAAATTAAAAACGAGAGGGGAGGATTTCCATCCTCGCTCCCTCCCATTTTAGTCGCCTTTCACTACACGCAGGGAGTACGTGGGAAGTATTTTTTCTTCCCCATCCCCAGGGATAATATATATATAGGTGATAACAGGTAGTGGTGATGTGAGAAGGAGATGGAGTGAGTATTCTGAAGGTTGGTTAAATGTGTTTGATGATAGAGTGGCAGATATAGGGTGTTTTGGTCGAGGTGGTGTGCAAAGTGAGAGGGTTAGCGAAAATGATTTGGTAAACAGAGAAGAGGTAGTAAAAGCTTTGCGGAAGATGAAAGCCGGCAAGGCAGCAGGTTTGGATGGTATTGCAGTGGAATTTATTAAAAAAGGGGGTGACTGTATTGTTGACTTGTTGGTAAGGTTATTTAATGTATGTATGACTCATGGTGAGGTGCCTGAGGATTGGCGGAATGCGTGCATAGTGATTTTGTACAAAGGCAAAGGGGATAAGAGTGAGTGCTCAAATTACAGAGGTATAAGTTTGTTGAGTATTCCTGGTAAATTATATGAGAGGGTATTGATTGAGAGGGTGAAGGCATGTACAGAGCATCAGATTGGGGAAGAGCAGTGTGGTTTCAGAAGTGGTAGAGGATGTGTGGATCAGGTGTTTGCTTTGAAGAATGTATGTGAGAAATACTTAGAAAAGCAAATGATTTGTATGTAGCATTTATGGATCTGGAGAAGGCATATGATAGAGTTGATAGAGATGCTCTGTGGAAGGTATTAAGAATATATGGTGTGGGAGGCAAGTTGTTAGAAGCAGTGAAAAGTTTTTATCGAGGATGTAAGGCATGTGTACGTGTAGGAAGAGAGGAAAGTGATTGGTTCTCAGTGAATGTAGGTTTGCGGCAGGGGTGCGTGATGTCTCCATGGTTGTTTAATTTGTTTATGGATGGGGTTGTTAGGGAGGTGAATGCAAGAGTTTTGGAAAGAGGGGCAAGTATGAAGTCTGTTGGGGATGAGAGAGCTTGGGAAGTGAATTAGTTGTTGTTCGCTGATGATACAGCGCTGGTGGCTGATTCATGTGAGAAACTGCAGAAGCTGGTGACTGAGTTTGGTAAAGTGTGTGAAAGAAGAAAGTTAAGAGTAAATGTGAATAAGAGCAAGGTTATTAGGTACAGTAGGGTTGAGGGTCAAGTCAATTGGGAGGTTAGTTTGAATGGAGAAAAACTGGGGGAAGTAAAGTGTTTTAGATATCTGGGAGTGGATCTGGCAGCGGATGGAACCATGGAAGCGGAAGTGAATCATAGGGTGGGGGAGGGGGCGAAAATCCTGGGAGCCTTGAAGAATGTGTGGAAGTCGAGAGCATTATCTCGGAAAGCAAAAATGGGTATGTCGAAGGAATAGTGGTTCCAACAATGTTGTATGGTTGCGAGGCGTGGGCTATGGATAGAGTTGTGCGCAGGAGGGTGGATGTGCTGGAAATGAGATGTTTGAGGACAATATGTGGTGTGAGGTGGTTTGATCGAGTAAGTAATGTAAGGGTAAGAGCGATGTGTGGAAATAAAAAGAGCGTGGTTGAGAGAGCAGAAGAGGGTGTTTTGAAATGGTTTGGGCACATGGAGAGAATGAGTGAGGAAAGATTGACCAAGAGGATATATGTGTCGGAGGTGGAGGGAACGAGGAGAAGTGGGAGACCTAATTGGAGGTGGAAAGATGGAGTGAAAAAGATTTTGTGTGATCGGGGCCTGAACATGCAGGAGGGTGAAAGGAGGGCAAGGAATAGAGTGAATTGGATCGATGTGGTATACCGGGGTTGACGTGCTGTCACTGGATTGAATCAGGGCATGTGAAGCATCTGGGGTAAACCATGGAAAGTTGTGTGGGGCCTGGATGTGGAAAGGGAGCTGTGGTTTCGGGCATTATTGCGTGGCAGCTAGAGACTGAGTGTGAACGAATGGGGCCTTTGTTGTCTTTTCCTAGTGTTACCTCGCACACATGAGGGGGGAAGGGGATGGTATTCCATGTGTGGTGAGGTGGCGATAGGAGTGAATGGGGGCAGACAGTGTGAATTGTGTGCATGGGTATATATGTATATGTCTGTGTGTGTATATATACGTGTACATTGAGATGTATAGGTATGTATATTTGCGTGTGTGGACATGTGTGTGTGTATACATTGTGTATGGGGGTGGGTTGGGCCATTTCTTTCGTCTGTTTCCTTGCGCTACCTCGCAAACGCGGGAGACAGCGACAAAGCAAAATATAAATAGTAAATAATATATATATATATATATATATATATATATATATATATATATATATATATATATATATATTTTTTTTTTTATTTTTTATATTTTTTATATTATATATTTCTATATATTTATATTTTCATATAATTATATATTTATTTTATATCTTTATATATTTATCTTTTATATATTTTTCTATATTTTTATATTTCTTTAATTTTCCAAAAGAAGGAACAGAGAAGGGGGCCAAATGAGGATATTTCCTCAAAGGTTCAGTCCTCTGTTTTTAACGCTACCTCGCTAACGCGGGAAATGGCGAATAGTATAATATATATATTTATCTATTTATTTATTTTGCTTTGTCGCTGTCTCCCGCATTTGCGAGGTAGCGCAAGGAAACAGAAGAAAGAAATGGCCCAACCCACGCCCATACACATGTATATACACACACGCCCACAAACACATGTATATACATACACGTCCACACACGCAAATATACATACCTATACATCTCAATGTACACATATATATACACACACAGACATATATATATATATATACCCATGCACACAATTCACACTGTCTGCCTTTATTCATTCCCATCGCCACCTCGCCACATATGGAATACCATCCCCCTCCCCCCTCATGTGTGCGAGGTAGCGCTAGGAAAAGATAACAAAGGCCCCATTCGTTCACACTCAGTCTCCAGCTGTCATGCAATAATGCCCGAAACCACAGCTCCCTTTCCACATCCAGGCCCCACACAACTTTCCATGGTTTACCCCAGACGCTCCACATGCCCTGATTCAATCCACTGACAGCACGTCAACCCCGGTATACCACATCGATCCAATTCACTCTATTCCTTGAACGCCTTTCACCCTCCTGCATGTTCAGGCCCCGATCACTCAAAATCTTTTTCACTCCATCTTTCCACCTCCAATTAGGTCTCCCACTTCTCCTCGTTCCCTCCACCTCCGACACATATATCCTCTTGGTCAATCTTTCCTCACTCATTCTCTCCATGTGCCCAAACCATTTCAAAACACCCTCTTCTGCTCTCTCAACCACGCGCTTTTTATTTCCACACATCTCTCTTACCCTTACATTACTTACTCGATCAAACCACCTCACACCACACATTGTCCTCAAACATCTCATTTCCAGCACATCCACCCTCCTGCGCACAACTCTATCCATAGCCCACGCCCTGCAACCATACACCATTGTTGGAACCACTATTCCTTCAAACATACCCATTTTTGCTTTCCGAGATAATGTTCTCGACTTCCACACATTCTTCAGTGCTCCCAGGATTTTCGCCCCCTCCCCCACCCTATGATTCACTTCCGCTTCCATGGTTCCATCCGCTGCCAGATCCACTCCCAGATATCTAAAACACTTTACTTCCTCCAGTTTTTCTCCATTCAAACTCACCTCCCAATTGACTTGACCCTCAACCCTACTGTACCTAATAACCATGCTCTTATTCACATTTACTCTTAACTTTCTTCTTTCACACACTTTACCAAACTCAGTCACCAGCTTCTGCAGTTTCTCACATGAATCAGCCACCAGCGCTGTATCATCAGCGAACAACAACTGACTCACTTCCCAAGCTCTCTCATCCACAACAGACTTCATACTTGCCCCTCTTTCCAAAACTCTTGCATTCACCTCCCTAACAACCCCATCCATAAACAAATTAAACAACCATGGAGACATCACGCACCCCTGCCGCAAACCTACATTCCCTGAGAACCAATCACTTTCCTGTCTTCCTACACGTACACATGCCTTACATCCTCGATAAAAACTTTTCACTGCTTCTTAGCAACTTGCCTCCCACACCATATATTCTCAATACCTTCCACAGAGCATCTCTATCAACTCTATCATATGCCTTCTCCAGATCCATAAATGCTACATACAAATCCATTTGCTTTTCTAAGTATTTCTCACATACATTTTTCAAAGCAAACACCTGATCCACACATCCTCTACCACTTCTGAAACCACACTGCTCTTCCCCAATCTGATGCTTTGTACATTCCTTCACCCTCTCAATCAATACCCTCTCATATAATTTACCAGGAATACTCAACAGATTTATACCTCTGTAATTTGAGCACTCACTCTTATCCCCTTTGCCTTTATACAATGGCACTATGCACGCATTTCGCCAATCCTCAGGCACCTCACCATGAGTCATACATACATTAAATAACCTTACCAACCAGTCAACAATACAGTCACCCCTCTTTTTTTTATATAGATTCCACTGCAATACCATCCAAACCTGCTGCCTTGCCGGCTTTCATCTTCCGCAAAGCTTTTACTACCTCTTCTCTGTTTACCAAATCATTTTCCCTAACCCTCTCACTTTGCACACCACCTCGACCAAGACACCCTATATCTGCCACTCTATCATCAAACATATTCAACAAACCTTCAAAATACTCACTCCATCTCCTTCTCACATCACCACTACTTGTTATCACCTCCCCATTTGCGCCCTTGACTGAAGTTCCCATTTGCTCCCTTGTCTTACGCACTGAAAGTTGATGGAGAGAGATGGGTGATTATTGGTGCATATGCACCTGGGCATGAGAAGAAAGATCATGAGAGGCAAGTGTTTTGGGAGCAGCTGAATGAGTGTGTTAGTGGTTTTGATGCACGCGACCGGGTTATAGTGATGGGTGATTTGAATGCAAAGGTGAGTAATGTGGCAGTTGAGGGAATAATTGGTATACATGGGGTGTTCAGTGTTGTAAATGGAAATGGTGAAGAGCTTGTAGATTTATGTGCTGAAAAAGGACTGGTGATTGGGAATACCTGGTTTAAAAAGCGAGATATACATAAGTATACGTATGTAAGTAGGAGAGATGGCCAGAGAGCGTTATTGGATTACGTGTTAATTGACAGGCGCGTGAAAGAGAGACTTTTGGATGTAAATGTGCTGAGAGGTGCAACTGGAGGGATGTCTGATCATTATCTTGTGGAGGCTAAGGTGAAGATTTGTATGGGTTTTCAGAAAAGAAGAGTGAATGTTGGGGTGAAGAGGGTGGTGAGAGTAAGTGAGCTTGGGATGGAGACGTGTGTGAGGAAGTACCAGGAGAGATTGAGTACAGAAAGGAAAAAGGTGAGAACAATGGACGTAAGGGGAGTAGGGGAGGAATGGGATGTATTTAGGGAATCAGTGATGGGTTGCGCAAAAGATGCTTGTGGCATGAGAAGCGTGGGAGGTGGGTTGATTAGAAAGGGTAGTGAGTGGTGGGATGAAGAAGTAAGATTATTAGTGAAAGATAAGAGAGAGGCATTTGGACGATTTTTGCAGGGAAAAAATGCAATTGAGTGGGAGATGTATAAAAGAAAGAGACAGGAGGTCAAGAGAAAGGTGCAAGAGGTGAAAAAGAGGGCAAATGAGAGTTGGGGTGAGAAAGTATCATTAAATTTTAGGGAGAATTAAAAGATGTTCTAGAAGGAGGTAAATAATATATATACATATATATATATATATATATATATATATATATATATATATATATATATATATATATATATATATATATTATTTACCTCCTTCTAGAACATCTTTTTATTCTCCCTAAAATATATATATATATATATATATATATATATATATATATATATATATATATATATATATATATATATATATATATATATATATATATATATAATTTTATCCCTGGGGATAGGGGATTAAGAATACTTCCCACGTACTCCCTGCGCGTCGTAGAAGGCGACTAAAAGGGGAGGGAGCGGGGGTCTGGAAATCCTCCCCTCTCGTTTTTTTTTTAATTTTCCAAAAGAAGGAACAGAGGGGGCTAGGTGAGGATATTCCAAAAAAGGCCCAGTCCTCTGTTCCTAACGCTACCTCGCTAACGCGGGAAATGGCGAATAGTTTAAAAGAAAATATTTTTTTTTTCTGCTTTGTCGCTGTCTCCCGCGTTTCCGAGGTAGCGCAAGGAAACAAACGAAAGAAATGGCCCAACCCACCCCCATACACATGTATATATATACGTCCACACACGGAAATTTACATACCTACACAGCTTTCCATGGTTCACCCCAGACGCTTCACATGCCCTGATTCAATTCACTGACAGCACCTCAACCCCGGTATACCACATCGATCCAATTTACTCTATTCCTTGCCCTCCTTTCACCCTCCTGCATGTTCAGGCCCCGATCACACAAAATCTTTTTCACTCCATCTTTCCACCACCAATTTGGTCTCCCACTTCTCCTTGTTCCCTCCACCTCCGACACATATATCCTCTTGGTCAATCTTTCCTCACTCATTCTCTCCATGTGCCCAAACCATTTCAAAACACCCTCTTCTGCTCTCTCAACCACGCTCTTTTTATTTCCACACATCTCTCTTACCCTTACGTTACTTACTCGATCAAACCACCTCACACCACACATTGTCCTCAAACATCTCATTTCCAGCACATCCATCCTCCTGCGCACAAGTCTATCCATAGCCCACGCCTCGCAACCATACAACATTGTTGGAACCACTATTCCTTCAAACATACCCATTTTTTCTTTCCGGGATAATGATCTCGACTTCCACACATTCTTCAAGGCTCCCAGGATTTTCGCCCCCCCTCCCCACCCTATGATCTACTTCCGCTTCCATGGTTCCATCCGCTGCCAGATCCACTCCCAGATATCTAAAACACTTTACTTCCTCCATTTTTCTCCATTCAAACTCACCTCCCAATTGACTTGACCCTCAACCCTACGATACCTAATTACCTTGCTCTTATTCACATTTATATATATATATATATATATATATATATATATATATATATATATATATATATATATATATATATATATATATATATATATACATATATATATATATTTATATATATATATATGTATATATATATATATATATATATATATATATATATATATATATATATATATATATATATATATATATATATATATATATGTATATATACATACATATATAATTTTTTATGTTGAATGCTCCAGTCACGTACAAAAGTCCACATCAAGGCTGGGCCTTAATTGAAATACAGAGAGAATTATGAAACGGAAAAAGAAAAGACAAGGGAAAGTATTGACGAATCTTTGAGAAAAGTAAAAACCTGTCTTTTGATATGTGGCTGGTCATAGTTATTGGGAAAGACATGAATAATTAGAGAGTTCCAAAGCTTGGATGTGTAGAGAAAGAAGTAGGTATCAAAACGGCCCACCCCTTAAGTTGCCGATAGCCACACATAGGACGCATCAGCTTGCAGAGTATTGCGCGGTCTAGCTAGTGGTGGGGGCACACAGCTAGCCTGCTCTCGGCAGTAAAAACCAAAGTAATACCTATAGAAGAAGGAAAGTGAACCAACATTGCCGTTTAGGACAAGGGGGCCAAGTTTGGAAGTTAGCGTGGGACAGTTTATAAATCGGAGAGCTTTCGACTCAATTCTGTCAAGTAAGGATACAGAGTTGGAACCATCCCAAATGTGAGAGCAGTACTCCTTACAAGGACGAATAAATCCTTTGTATAAACGGAGCAAATTTTCAAAAGAGAAGTTATGACGTCTTAATAGGACACCCAGACTTAGCAATTCCAGAAGTGTGAGGTTTCCCACAAAGAGTGGATGCTTTAGTTATGGCAAGTATGTTCATTGAGTCAAGAGGTGGAATTATAGAACCGTCAAAGGAAAGACAAGTTGTGAGTTTTCGATAAAGAGATGGGTTGAAATTGGTTCTTGGAAGTATTAAACTTATTTTTGTGTACCCCACTGAGACATCCTGTCCAACTCTTGAGTTTATTGAGGAAGCTGTGTTAATACGAGATGCAGATCGAGCGAGAGAAAAGGGAGCAGAATGGAAGGATGTGTTGCGTCGTTAGCGTATGAGTGTATTGGATAATTTGTGGAGGAGAGGAAATTGTTGAAAAAAGGAGAAAAACTGTACGGGACAGGACAGGACCTTCAGGGACACCATTGTTGTTGGAGAAAAGGGGGCAGGCTGATCCATCAACAACCACAGAGACCGATCGGCAGGAGAGGAAGCTAGATATGAAGGAGCAAAGTGAGAGGGAAGCCAAAAGAGGGAAGCTTATAGATGAGACCCCGCTGCCTCACCCTGTCAAGGGCAACTACACACGACTTCCCAAAATTTTTCGGGGATGGTGACCAGACATTAGTAAGGTAGGAGAGAATATCACCAGTGAATCTCGCCTCACGAATGCCATACTGGTGATCAGAGAGAAGACTAATTCTCAAGGTGTTTAAGGTTATGGGAGTTGAGGAGGGATTCAAAGACTTTGGAAATAGTAGATGTCAGAGCAATAGGACGATAGTTAGAGGGGTCAGAACGGTCACCCTTCTTCCTTTAGAAAGGGATTGGATGCATCAATGCATGTTTCCAAGGAGAAGGAAAAGTTTTGGTTCAACAGAAACGGAACAGACGAGCAAGCGCAGGTGCAAGGTCAGAGGCACACCCTTTCAGTACACGGGGATGGATGCCATCAGGACCATAAACCTTGCTTGTGTCCAGAGAAAGAAGCGCTTTTCGGACAGTACGAAAACAGATTACGAGAAGAGGCATAGGATTAGTATGAGGAGCATCAGGGGTTGATGAAATGTTGGTCATCCAAGGTAGATTTAGAGGAAGAAACGGGAATCAAAGAAAGTTGCTTTGTGAACGGAAAAGTGAGGGAAAGGTAGAGGGACAGAAGTTGTTAGAGATGTCCGTAGCGAAAGACTAGAAAGACCTATCAATGGATGACGATGAGAGGTTATCGCACTCCCTTTCAATAAAGGAACACTTCATTCACGGATAACGTGCTTGCAGCAATTACGGGCTGTGATAAAAGCTGAATGGGAACCAGAGAAAGGAGAGTTTTTCCAGGCCTGATATGCCTGATCCCTTGTCTGAACGGCCTCAGAACAGGAACGGTGGAACCATGGATTGGATGAAGAAGTAGTGTTGGAGGAAGAGGGGAGAAATGCTTCTGTTCCCGCAAGAATAACCTCTGCTATGCGTCTGGCGGAGACAGAAGCCTCATAACATAAGAGACAGTAATCTACCAAAGGAAAGTCAGACAAGAAGTTACGTGCGTTATTCCAGTCGTCTTTGTTGAGGTTCTAGTATTTACGTTTCGAAGGGGCTGCTGGAGTTGGAGGTGCCGTTAGAATAGCTACATTTATGAGAGTGTGATCAGATGAACCAACTGCGGGCGAGATTGTGTATTGACAGCGGGATGGACAAGAGATGAAAAACAAATCCAGAATATTAGGAGAACGGTCATAACGGTCGGGTATATGGGTAAGGTGAGGGATACTTTGCTCTAAAGCAATGGGAATGGGGAACGTGAGGGCTTCGAACCCCTGTGGGCCCGTTCTTGGAGGGTGGAGGGGTGGCTGCTTCATTGTCAGTAAGGCTAACCACAACACCTCGTGTATAACATATCTCCATTGTGATGTATGAAGCTCCATGGCTAGATCTTGCTGAAATAATTTTGCTTTTTATCTACTAACATTTTTTTTCCAGCTTTTTTGTGCATCATGTAAATCTTGGGTATCATGTTTTTCCAGTGGTTCCAGGTATGTGTTTTTGAGTCCCATTTATATATCAGTATTTATATGCATGATTTCCTGAGTCCAATGTATAGTTTTAGTTGCATTTGTGAGTTTTTATAATATTGTTTGGAGTGTATTGATAATGTGATGCCATTGCATGTGGCTATGGTCTTGGTGTACAATTAGGAAATGCATATCCTCTTTTGGTCTTTGTGTACGGTTTAGCCGAACCATGATGTCCTTGACTGCTTGATTTATGTTTTCGCGTTCTTTTCTCGAAGATCTATACTGACTACCCCATTAGGCTTTGATTCTAAATACTAACTGAACATCATCATCCATGCCGTTTATCGTGGGTGTTGGAATCTGTATGGATGACACGGAGCGGCTGGGAACCACACGGGTGTGTGGATGAAGCAAGTTGAGCGAGCGTGACCGACTACTCCATTATGGTCGGCTCCTACAGGATTATAGACATCCTGTTGCGAGGGTCAAACCCGTCTGCCAGCTCCGGGTACCTAGGGGTCACGTGAGATTATTGCTCATAGCTTAATGGGGTGGATACTGTGGACCAGTAATATATATATATATATATATATATATATATATATATATATATATATATATATATATATATATATATATATATATATTTTTTTTTTTTTTTTTTTCATACGATTCGCCATTTCCCGCATTTGCGAGGTAGCGTTAAGAACAGAGGACTGGGCCTTAGAGGGAAAATCCTCACCTGGCCCCCTTCTCTGTTCCTTCTTTTGGAAAATTAAAAAAAAAAAAAAAACGAGAGGGGAGGATTTCCAGCCACCCGCTCCCTCCCCTTTTAGTCGCCTTCTACGACACGCAGGGAATACGTGGGAAGTATTCTTTCTCCCCTATCCCCAGGGATAATATATATATATATATATATATATACATATATATATATATATATATATATATATATATATATATATATATATATATATATATATATATATATATAATTTATTTTATTATACTTTGTCGCTGTCTTCCGCGTTTGCGAGGTAGCGCAAGGAAATAGACGAAAGAATGGCCCAACCCTCCCACATACACATGCATATACATACACGTCCACACACGCACATATACATATGTGCGTGTGTGGACGTGTATGTATATGCATGTGTATGTGGGAGGGTTGGGCCATTCTTTCGTCTATTTCCTTGCGCTACCTCGCAAACGCGGAAGACAGCGACAAAGTATAATAAAATAAATTATATATATATATATATATATATATATATATATATATATATATATATATATATATATATATATTATTAAGATTTGCATATCAGTTTTTTTTTTTACCATATACGCAAAATTTTGTGCGCCCCGGGTAGTGATGTATGAGTCAGTTTGACCATTTCAACTCGAAATTTTATTTTCTGAAGACTGACAGTATTCCCTTACACGTCCTGAGAATGACCTCAGCAGATCGAACGAACACTGGAACCATCATGTGTAAGTCTCCTAACGTTATGAAGGTATGGCCGTGACTGCCCAAGGCTCCCTGCTCGTTAACGTATTTTTCCATAAACTCCACCCTTGTGATCGAGGTCAACCACAGAACAAGACGGAGGTTGAAGACCTCAGGGGTTCGGTCATTGGCAATTACTGCATAGGACCACGGATGGGGAAGGATGGGTCTTGCCACCCGGTAATTACCCGCCGCTCCTGTGTGACCCCACCGCCCACAACACAGACAGAGGCGCTCTGTTGTCCAGAGACTTTACAGGACGAGACTGTAGTCTGGTGACTCCTTACACACACACACACACACACACACAGGAGCTTTGGTCTGGTAACCCTTACAGACCGGGGCTGTGGTTTGTTGACCTCACAGACCGGGGCTGTGGTTTGTTGACCTCACAGACCGGAGCTTTAGGCTGTTGAACTCACAGACAAGAGCTGTAGGCTGATGACCTCACAGATCGGGGCTGCGGTCTTATGACCCGCACAAACCGGGGCTGTTGTCTGATCACCCCATAGACCGAGGCTGTGTTGTGATGAGCTGACAACCTGGTGGGTGTAGTGTGATCATGGTGGTAACAGTGGACGGGGAGGGGAGTCTGGAGCGACAAACGTGAAGATATGATGTAATGCAACAGAGAAGTGGAGACATTAGGACAGAGGAACACTAGGAATCAGGCGAAGCTTTGGAGAGAATAATGTCCACTGTTATAGGAGAAAGAACATTTAGTGTTATTCATGGTGTAGTAGATGCAAGGATGAACAAAGAACATGGTATACAGGATCAAAGCTTGTTGGTAAAAAAAAAAAGAGAGATTTTACAGACGCGAAGGAACATGGAGGTTGATGAGTCTACACTGATGGATCTGGAGGAGAAGTGGGCGACACAGTTGCTTGCTAGATTACTGAAGCAGAAAGTTGGAAGACGTGATGAGTGACTGATGACTTGTGGGCTGGAAGGTGACCATATGGCAGATAAAAGGAGAAGGTGAAGTGGCGAGGCTTGCTGATCAGAAAGACACTGAGAGGCTGTTGACGTGCCAGGTGTAGATTTGGTTCATTGAAGACATGAAGATTGGATGGATACAGTCGGGGAATAAGAGGGTCGACTAGTGCTGGTTGCATCCGACTTAGAATCTTGTAGTCAGAGGAGTAACATAGGGAGACTGAGAACCTTAAAGTCAGGAAGAAAATATAGTTGGGTCTTCATCAGACTTAGGGAAGAGAAGATGAGGATGATGATAATGATGAAAAGAAGAGACGTCGTGTCAGGCAAGAGGACGGAATGCCTCCCTCATTGCAGACCTCAGGAATGTTACGTGATGCAAACGTCAGATTGAAAAGTAACGTAGACAAATGCAGATGGACCCGTTGTGGTCGACTGGGAGTTGGGATTCATGGAGATTATTAGGGAAAATACAGCTGATTTTGTTGTATTTGTGGAGACAACATTTACTATTGAGAGATGAGATCTCGCCTGCTCTGTCCAGAAGGATACATGGTAGCAAGGAAGGAAAGTGAAGATAGAGGAGGAGGTGGAGGATTGACTCTCTTAATAAGAGATAGTCTTAAGTTTCAGGAAATACTGGAAGATGGCTCCTTCTGGTAATATACAACAGGAAGGGTAACTGTAGGAAAGAAGAGGATGGTAATCCTCTACAGAATTTTAAACAACCGTAACAAAAACACAAATGTTTTTCAGTGACAGGGTTAGTTTGGGCCGTCCTGGAGACCGAGAATTATGGAGTCACAGGTTCTTCACCAGCACGTAACTGAGCACACCAGGATGAGAGGGAATGATCCAGCAAACATCACCAGACCTTATCTTCACATGTAGTAGCACAGAAAACGAGAGTACTGTATCCTATACATTACGCCAATACGGAAAGGTGATCATGTGATGATTCACTTTGATTATGTGGTAA